>NC_141620.1:37021224-37321224 GCF_047967505.1 Dipteris shenzhenensis
GAGACCCAGCGGAGCGGGTCTGTAGCCCGTCGTGGACAATGAAGAAGCAGTCGTGCAATTGTGCATTTTATACTCCGAAGAATAACTTAAGACGAAAGATTCCAAGAAATCCAATTTTCAAATCCTTTAAAACGCGTCGATCCTTGATTCCTTATTCCTATTTGCTACCTAATGAATTATGAAACGTACCATGATTTCGAAACAGATTTGCAATTTGTCATTCAGCTTATACGTATTATATCATTTAGAGCTTAGATTTACAGATCCGGATTCGGAATCGCTCACATATCCAAATCATCTGTCTGATCTGTTAATATATCTAGATCCTGAGATGGGTTGTCATTGGTAATTTCCATTCGACATTTGATTGATTGCCCAATTGATTGTGAGTTGCATCCGTAATCAGTGACGTCTCAGACCGTCCGTACTCCGCATCTTTTGTTGGCTGGTCATTTGTTTATCAGTCTTTTCGACTTCTCATCTCGATTTTCTATGTGCCTCACAGTATTAGCTGTTGGCTCATCAGCTGGTTTCCGTAAGCCTTCCAGCACCAATCAGATATGATTAACTCACAAATCTAACATTGCCTTCTCCGCCAGTCCGTCCCTGAAACGTGCCTTCCTCGTCTACCAGCACAAACAAATAGGAGGGGCTTTCATTCTAATAAACTTCGGCGCGGCTAGTTATATTCAGCTCTTCTCTCAATCGCTATAACTGGCTCCAGAAATCGCCTATTCCCTTCCGTATTTTTTCAGATCTAGGGGTAGATTATCAAGGTACTTCTTCATCCCTTGGCAAACATCCCGTTAAGCCTGAATTATTTCACCCTCGGTCAGTAGACCACTTGGGATTTTCGCTGTGGAGCTGCAACATGGCCAGTGCAATGAGAGTAGGCTTCAACTATTCTACTTCCTTCTTGCTTGATTCCAGAGCTGGAAGCAGCTTGGTGAGTAGCCGCAGCGCCAGATTGATCTCTCTCCAATCACGGAAAGAGAGCTTGTTATCCAGGGCTGTATGCGTTAATATACATTCAGACCCCTATCGCACTCTGGGAGTTAACCTTGGTGCTTCTGAGCAGGAAATCAAGAAGGCATATCGGCGCCTAGCCTTGCAGGTGAGCAACTGATCTTATCTTACATCCGAAGTTGTTGGATGGCCTTTACTTGGACAGAGCAACGCGGCCATTCGACAGAACGCTCGCTTTCAAGAATTAAGGATAGTTGCCCAAAGGTGGCTCACAGAGTCCTCACATTGACAACTATTTCGTCACTTGCAGTTTCATCCAGACGTTTGTAAAGGAGACTACTGCGCAGCCCAATTTATGCAGATCAACAAAGCTTATGAGGTAAACAGAGTTTCATGATCTACTAAGGTGATAAATCCTATTCATATATATGAGTTCCCTCGAATTTCACACAGAACTGTCATGTGCCATGATTTGCTCTTGCAGGCTGTACTGAGTTGTCGAGGACAGCGCCTGGATGAAGAAGAGATGCTTTACAATCCTTACATGGAAGGCATGATGGGAATAAATGACGACTCTTGGCAAGACTGGGAGGAATGGATGGGCTGGGAAGGAGCGGGAACCAGAGATTACTCCTCTCATATAAATTTCTCTCTGTAAGAACGAAGTTGACGCTCTGAATTTCCTGACAGGGAGGAAGGATTGTGAAGGAACTGCTTTGCAGGGGAATAATGCATAATGCAGGGTACAGAGCATAATGCAGGGGGACGAATCATACTTGCTCCCGCAACAGAATTCATCCATTGCTTTCTGTCAATACATGGAAAACAGTGGAGATCAGAGAAAGCTCAGAAAGACTACTAAATCTCTTGAAAGGTCCAGTTAAACAATTTCCTGTGATCTGTGAGGGTGCACGAACTGTACAGGCTGCTCAGAAACGTGTGTAAATATATAGGTTCTGTCAGAGCCATCTCATGTATAAATATTCCACAGAAGAGTTCTTCTATCTAAAGAAGAGTTCCTCCTTCTAGAGAAACGAATGCATAATGCCTACAGTCAGATTCTTTAGCTCTACTATTTGTATATACGGAAATAGATTTGAGTCCACCTTGAAGGGCATGAGCTTTGGTTGTATATACATTGGCAATATCAAGGATCATGAGATCTCGAATGGAGCCGATTCCCTCACTTACTCCTACTGTATATCTTTTTTCAACCGTCTAGTGATAGAACTTGTTTGGATTTCCTCCACCTGCCCCCAACCGGGGATCTCTTAGAATCGAAATTCATAATAAATCGACTAAGTAGTGTCATGATTGATTTTTTTTTTCATTGATAGTGGGCCAATGAGAATAGCAAATTGTAAATGAAAACACTCGGGGTTAGGAAGCAATAGAAAACACTCGGGGTTAGGAAGCAATAATAATGGGATCCATTTGAATTAGTTTCCCTTGCAAATGCCACTTGATAGTATAAGCATATAAAAGCCAAATGTTCCCAACCATTGTTAAAATACTAAGCTTATGAAAACCAAAAACAAATTGTATTAAAAAAAGGAAATCAATATAGCGAGCCTTCTATGAATAGAGAGAAGCATATATTTATTATATTTATTTATATTCATGTATTCCTTTGAGTGTCTCCCTCATGCACTAACATACACACATAGGCACTAATCTACACCTTTGAGAGAGAGAGAGGTGCTCGAAAAACTTTTTTGGTGAGCTTTTTCAGGCAAGGCAATATTTTTTGGGATTTTTTCTCTTTAGGCGAGCTTTTTCAAAGTTCATCAAATTTATTTTACATTAGGCAAGCTTTTTTTATCCAAGATAGGAAGTAAATACTGAACATTAGGTTACCATTTTAAGACCTAGCATGCATGGTTTGAGGCCCAAAATAGTAGCATTAAAATGTACACTTAAACCATCCATATTCCATAACTGCACTATGTACACAAAAATAGTAAGCAAAATGGCATAATATCCTTCAAGTTGAGGTTTAGCCAATGTACACTGAAACCATCTTCTTTATCCACATTATTTACAATTTGCTCCATTTTTTTTGCACATTTTTGCAATGTAGATTTTGCAAGAAAGATACGAAAAAACTGTAACCAAAATGGCATTATGTTCTTCCAATTGAGGTCTAGCCAAATGTCCACAGATCTTTGCCAAAACCAACTGTCAATGCAAGATGCACAAACTTATACATATGTAAGTGCATATATGTACATGTTTATGCAACAACATGACATATGACCTTAAGATGTACCTTTTCCATAGTCAACGTGAGATTCAAAAAGAAGTGAGCTTTTCCGTAAGAGACATTTTCCCTACCCAATGCAATATGCAACTCATGATCCCTTAGGATAGGTTGATGCACAAACATATACATGTCTCATCCAAATGAAGCACCCTAAAAACTATAAAGTATATATTCTTGCAAGCCAAGTATGCCTTCTTCTTGTCCACCCTATCTTGAAAGTCTGTGCATGTGCATGTGGGCTTCTCCTTGTTGGCAACCACATAAGTTGGAGTTTCAACAAAAGGGGAGTCCAAACTCTGCACCATAAATATCTCATGCTCCATGGATTTGACAACATGTTGTTCAACAACACTTGCATTAGCCCATATGCTCGATCAATTCTTTACCTTGCAGCCTGTGAAATGTTTGACTAGTAATATTTATGCAGTCATCATTGGGTTATGCTTGTGTTGTTCTAACATTTCTTTGTCAACATCATGTGGCTCAGTTTGTTGTTCTTGTTCACCACATTTATTGTGCCCATCTACCCCTTGTCCTAATGTACTTGATGCCATCTCTAGCTTGGACCCAGCATTTGTTAGCATGTACACCTCCATCTGTGTGAACAAAATCCCCAACTTTATTGGCTATGTGGGAGGCACAGTTTCAGAAACTGGAGTGATGTTGCTATCCACATTCCAAGTGTGTGTGCAGGTAGTATTGCAAAACTGCATTCTTTTTGTTGTTGGCCTACCATATGGATGTTGCCAAAAAACAAGGGGCCAGTGTGGAGGATCCTCTCTTTGAAATAATCTCATTGCACTTCCTTTTTTCAGACATTTTACATGGCTTCCTGAGTTTATCCTCCTAATTTCCCATCTTGGGATGGTCCCAATCGAGTTCACACTTCTTGAGAATCATTAGTAGAAGAAGGCATACTTTAAAAAGTACTGACTTGATCTACATCAAGAAAAATACTTCTTGGATGACCTCTTCCTCCCTTGGTTGGTTTACACACTCATATTCTAGCCTATGGCTACTCCCTTCAGTTGCCTCTACCACCCTTGTTGCCTTCCTTCTTCTACGCACAACCTCATTGTTGCCCTCCACTTGTGCCCTTTGATTGACATCCTTTGATTGACATATACAAAGTTGTGCCACCTACAACATCTCTAACAATGTGTTGTACCTTTGAGGGGCTATCTCCTTTTGGATTGTTTGCCCTTTCTTGAAGGCCACTAAAATTAGGGCCCTTTCCAATGTGTTGTCCAGACTCATAGCTAAGCTGATGCGCACTTTGAACGATAGCATTGAAAATATCAATACGTGTTGCAATGATATAAAACACCTATTTCATTAAATTTGGACTCGTGCACTATCAAAATTCATTTTGTGAGATAATTTTGGATAAAACATTCTTAAAAAAGAGGCTCTTATAAAACAAAACATTGAGTCAAAAAGGAAGATTTTAAAAAATCAAATTAGAAAAAATGACGTGAGATGTTATTAAAACTAGAGTACATTAAAAATAGAGGACATCACATTGTTAAAAGAGAAAAAAAGTGAGATTTTAAAAAATCAAATTAGAAAAAATGGCATGACATGTTATTAAAACTAGAGTACATTTCAAAAAGAGCACATCACATTTGTACAAGAAGTAGATCATATAAAGAGCACATCACATTTGTACAACAAGAAGTAGATCATATAACTCAAAGCCATATGGTATCAAAAAAGACCTTAATACAGTCTCTCATATCTTCTTAATCACCCAAAGTCTAGAAGATCTCATCATTGGTCTCTCTTATCTTCTCAATAACCCAATCTTTCACTGCCTCCACAGCTGTATCCTCAACATAATTACATGCAAAGAAGAAATTTAAGCAATCACAAATTGTTTCTTTATAATTTCTTTCTGAGGCTCTTATTGTTCTCTCAGCATCCGCATCAAATCGCCCATGACGAGAGCTATGATAACAAAGGTTACTTAAGATGTCTAAGAGATCTTGTCGTGCTTTTATCATACGTCTTAAAAGTCTTTCACTCTCTACTATCTTGAGAGTCTCCTCCCTCTCTGGGTGCCTTTGTGCATCAAATTCCTCTCTTTCCATGTGTGTCAAAGGAGAACCTTGTCGAATTCTGGCCTCTCTCTGTGCTCCTTGGTCAGCAATCCATTCTTTGAGACTGTTAATTCTGAACTCCACGTCTTCGACAATGCCAAGGACATCCATGGGTGGGGAGATGATAAAGAAAGGGAGATGGACTACAATGGAAGAAAGAAGAGAGTGTTTGTGGAAGGACTAGGATGGAAGAATACAAGTTAATGAGAAGCACAAGGATGGATGAAAGAAGAGAGTGTTTGTGGAAGAACTAGGATAGAAGGATACAAGTTACTAGGATGGATGAAAGAAGAGAGTGTTTGTGGAAGGACTAGGATAGAAGAATACAAGTTACTGAGAAGGACTAGGATGTAAGAAATAAGAGAGTGTTTGTGGAAGGACTAGGATGGAAGAATACAAGTGCACTAAGGCACGATGTGTTCACTATGATAAGGATAAGGATTGGAATAAAGTGAGAGAAGCATTGGTAATGCTCTACTTTAAGTGAGTGGAGATTGTCCAACTGAATAAAATTTTGGAGAGCATTGGGAATGTTGTACTTTAAGTGAGTGGAGCATTGGGAATTGATTACTTGCGAGTGAGATATATTACAAGTGAGAGAGAGAGAGAGCCATAGAAAGTGAGGAAAGACGTAAAGTGAAAGTCGAATACAAGTTAATTAGAAGGACTAGGATGTAAGAAATAAGAGAGTGTCTTAAAGGGATAGAAAGTGAGGGAAGATGTAAAGTGAAAGACAAATACAAGTTAATTAGAAGGACTAGGATGTAAGAAATAAGAGAGTGTTTGTGGAAGGACTAGGATGAGAGAATACAAGTGCACTAAGGCACGATGTGTTTGCTATGATAAGGATAAGGGTTGGAATAAAGTGACAGAAGCATTGGGAATGCTATACTTTAAGTGAGTGGAGCATTGGGATTTGATACTTGCGAGTGAAATATATTACAAATATTACATCATCACATATCCATATCAAAATTCTCATCACACAAGGATTTATTTCCAAATAATCACATCATCACACATTCATATCATCAGTAAATGCCACTTAGGAATAAGTCACAAATTGGTGTATAATCAACAAAAACTACAAACACAACATCATACATGCATCATAACTCTTCTGATGCTTCTAGTGGAGACTATGGCAACTCTTTTGATGCTTCCAATGGAGGCCGTGGTGCTCTAGATGTGCACTCAGTCTCTACTTCTTCTGTAGTATGTAGTGCTTTCGGAGTAGACTCAGTATCCTCTTCCTTAAATGCAAGTAGAGGCTGTGGCAACTCTTCTAATGCTTCCAGTGGAGGCTGTGGTGCTATAGGTGTACACTGAGTCTCTACTTCTTCTGTAGTGTGCAGTGCTTTCACAGTAGACTCAGTCTCCTCTTCCTTAAATGCAAGCTTTCACAGTAGACTCAGTCTCCTCTTCCTTAAATGCAAGCTCTGATATTGCTTCAGTTGCACATTGTATTCTAATGGCAGCAAGTAGGTCTCGAATGATTTCAGCCCTAAACAATTGTATATCCTCCTTTGAATATTTGAGCTCCAAAGAGTCTTACGATGAGATCTGTGGCTTAAGTGAGAAAATTTCTTTGAAAATCAACATGCAATTGTAGGCAACTCTCCACCCACAACTATGCCCATCTTCCTGCTCTACTACTAAATGCTTTTGGAAGTCTATCGAGTCTTTGTACTGTCTTGTTTCTCTGATAGCAGATACCAACTTCTCAATCGACCTGCTCATCATGACATATTAAAAAAACTTAGTGTGTCTATTACATAAGGTACATAATATAGAAGTAACAATAGATTAATAGAATACTTACGTTTGCACTGAGCCATTGAAGCCTACAATCGAGTTAACAAACCAACAATAGTTGTCCTCAAGATCCCAAACCACCAGAGTCCAATGTTCCCTACACGAATAATTAAGAACCATTATTATTTAACACAATGTTGCCAGTATAAGATGAAAATAAAGGTTGCCATGATATTTACATCTCCTGATATGCCATAAATAGGACTCGCATGCCATGTAAATGTAAAGGCTGTAACCATTTACAAACATCGGCTATCATCTTTCTGCTATCGCTAAGTATAGGAGAAAGGAGGGAATCCAACATATACACGTGGTTTTGTATGGCTCTACCAAATCATGAGATAACTATACTGCATCAACAAATAAATGAATATTAGCTTATTAGATTTAATCAAAATATTGAATTATCAAGCAGAGAAAAAGTTTGTATCAAACCTGAGAATGGCCATCATAATGTTGTTATTGACCTCATTTGAAGCTCTAGAAAGGATTGAAATCTCCTCATCCCCAAATTCAAGATACTGAGGTCTATGTTGAATCATAACCCTCTATGGTTTCTTCTTTGTTGCTAAGCACTTCCGAAATACGAGGATCGAGCATATATGAAACGCTTTGTATATTTTGCAAAAAATTTGCTATAACATTACTATATTTAAAAAGAAAGTATGAGATTCTTGGGTTTAATCAAAATAAGCAAAGTATAAAGCCAAGGAAAAGGCTGAAAGCATATATTTTGCAAAAAATTTGCTATAACATTACTATATTAAAAAAAAAAGTATTAGCTTCTTGGGTTTAATCAAAATAAGCAAAGTATAAAGCTAAGGAAAAGGCTGCATCAAACCTGAGGATGGTTGTAATGACTTTGACATTAACCTCTTTCTTAGGATTCAAGAGGATTGAAATCTCTTCTTCACCAAATTCAAAAAAATGAGGTTGTTGTTGAATTAACAACATAGCGGTGAATGAACTTCTAATCTGCTCTAATCTGCTCCAATAGATTCATATTTTCATGACTCATCTTATTGAGAGAGTAGTCTACATCGTATTCTTCTTCACTTGCTATGTCTTCTACATCCTCCTTCTGCTATAAAAATATAAAAAATTTATGTGATGTACACATCCCAAATAAAGGCTTAAACAAGCAGATAAGGTTTCATATATGCTTTCATTAGAGTGAGTCTCTCCTCCGCTTGGAGCAAAAATTTAAAAAGTGAGGTTTCATACATGCTTTCATTAGAGTGACTCTCTCCTCCTCTTGGAGGAAAAATTTAAAAAGTTATGAGATTTACACATCCCAGATAAAAATAAAGGTTTAAATAATCATAGAAGTATAAAGATAGCATGCTTTCATTAGACTTAGTCTCTTCTCCTCTTAGAGGAAAATATAAAAAAGTTATGAGATTTACACATCCCAATTAAAGGCTTGAACAAGCATACAAGTATAAAGATAAGGTTTTATACATGCTGCAATGTAGTCATATTTTCATGTTGTTTCCCAATGGTAGCAATTAGACGATGAATACTCTCAGCCCGAAATGCTAGCAGATCGGCTTCTGTATATGATTCTATTTTGACTGGTAACTCCAAATCAAAAATCTCTCTAAGAAACAACATGCAGTTGTAGGCAACTCTCCATCCATAGCTGTGCCCATCTTTTTGCTCCACTGGCAGACGTCTTTTGAATTCTACTTGGTCTTGTTGCTCCGTGGTTGTTCTGATAGCAGATACTAGCTGATATGCAGCACTGTCCATCATGACATATTAAATATATTAATATGTCATGATCATAAGATACAAAATAAGAAAGTATCAAAAATATTAAGAGAATAATTACCTTGTGGAGTTGGCATGATAGCCTTCCATTGAATTCACAAACCACAGACGGTTGAGTTCAAGGTCCCAGAGATCAGACTCCAATGTGAACTACACGACCAAAATAAAAATGATTATTGTTTTACACAAACTTGCCAAAGAAATAGTAAAAATAAGGTTAGAGTTGATACTTACGCCTCATGATAAGGCATAAAGATGACTCGCACCCCATCTAAATTCAAAGGGCTTAACCAGGTACAAACATCTTCTATAGTCTTTTGAGGAGAGCTAAGAATAGAAGAAAGGAGAGCATCGAGCATGTAGACACAATGCTGCACTACACTAGGAAGCTGAGAAATAACTAAACTGCACCAAGAAATAAACAAACGTTAGCTCATAGAATTGATTTGCATTCTGCACTAGGAAACTGATATATAACTTCTATAGTCTTTTGAGGAGAGCTAAGAATAGAAGAAAGGAGAGCATTGAGCATGTAGACACAATGCTGCACTACACTAGGAAGCTGAGAAATAACTACACTGCACCAAGAAATAAACAAATGTTAGCTCATAGAATTGATTTGCATTCTGCACTAGGAAACTGATATATAACTACACCATAAATAAATAAACAAATGTTAGCTCATTGAAGTAGCAAAAAATAAACAAAAGTTACCTGAGAATGGCCAAGATAACATTGTCATTAACCTCTTTTAAAGGATTGGAGAGAATTGAAACCTCCTCTCTACCAAAGCTCAAATATTGAGGTTCCCATTTCAAAACGATCCTAACTTCAAATGAGCTCTCCATTTTATCCAATGCAGCTAAATTTGCAGAATGGGTCTCTGTTATAGCTTGTATTCTATGTTTGGGGTCATTCTGCTTTTCCATGGTGTCTTTAAAGCTCTTGTGCTCATGGGACTCTTCAATCAAATTTAGAGGTGGTTGCATTGTTGAAGTAGAAGGGAGTGCCTCCATATTGACTTCATCCATTTCTTCTCCCTCTATTGCCTGTAAACAAATATGAGAGATTAGATTCATTATCTTTAAATTTAAATCTTATTTAAAAAATTGTATTTAGTTGAGAAATAGAGAGTTCATACCGCTAAGTATTGTCGTAGTGGCCTTTTTTCATAACCCTGCAAGCCATAATTATCAAAGAAGGCATCATCATGTTTGTCTTCATCCACCAACCTCTCTCTGAACGGGTCATGTAAGTCCATCTTTTCATCATCATCAACTGGGACATTATGATCTTCAAGGTAATCATCCATGTCATCAGTGTCCTTGTGGTCTATCTCTTTTTCATAGCCTGTGGTTAGATTTGCTTGAAGCTGAAAATAAGCCATGAAATGCTTATTTTCAATAATATTTGTGGAGTTGTCTTTTCTGAGGAGATCCTCAAATAAATATCCCATCCTGCACAAGGTGACCTCCCAACCTGCTGGTAGCGAATTCTCCATCATGGTAAGCAAGAGACTCCCACTTTTTTCAGGACTTCCATAGTTGTTTTTTTGATAATGTATGGACCTAGGAATATCTTGCTCTTCTAGCATCAATCTCAAATTATTTGAATTCCCTCTTATGTTCTTTTGTAAGGAGTGATCACAGGGTTGGGACTCCGCATACACAAAAAGAATGATTCAAGAGATTGAATCGCTATGCCACATTCTCTCTTGCCTCTCTTTGCTGCATAAACACCACTATAAATCTTCAAATTTGATGAATATGCTCGCTCTAGAGTAACCTGCATGGCTTCTTTGTCTTTTTTATCAACAAAAATGACAATGTTGCAAATTGCCACTTTGCTAATGGTGGTATATATTATTTTATCAATGAAGTTATGGATATCATCGCTAGAAACTTCATTGATAAAGAATAGTTGTGGCTTATCCCATGCTGACTCATTCTTGAAGAAGTCATCTTCTAAGACTCCCCTGAAGTTCACAAGCTTTCCAGACTCTGCCGTAACCTCTACATTGAATTGAGAGCTTTGGTGCATATCTGTTGGCATCCTTATCTCACTGTTAAATATTTCCACATATGCAACCACCTGTTGTGGGATTTCTTTTCTCATATAAG
Source organism: Dipteris shenzhenensis (assembly GCF_047967505.1). NCBI lineage: Eukaryota > Viridiplantae > Streptophyta > Polypodiopsida > Gleicheniales > Dipteridaceae > Dipteris > Dipteris shenzhenensis. The sequence goes on from NC_141620.1 coordinate 37,032,261, forward strand.
AGGTTACTATTTTTGACCCATCTTCATCCTTTTTAATCCACCTGTTTGCCCATAGCTTTATCTTGGGTGTTGACAAAGAAGCTATATGCTTCACCACATTATAGTCAATGTTACAATGAGTAAGTGGAATTTGTTTCTCTAACAGCAAATACTTAATGGCACTATGCACTGCATCACGCCTCACCTGTACATTGATGCATTCTTCCATGTAGTGGTCTTTGTCTTTTTTTCCAAAAAACCATTCTTTCTTTAAAATTTTTTGTGCTACCATGGATGCATACTTGTCAGATAAGTACTTTATAGGCCTCCACATCCTTGCCGTCAACTCCTTCTTATCCATTACCTTTGACTTTCCGGAGATAAACAAAGGAGCTTCATAGGTCAACTGTCCACGCTCACAAGCAATACATGTTTCAAGCATCTCATTGAACACTTCAACAGGACGAAATATGATAGAAGTGTAGTCGGCATATCTGTTTCTCACCACCTTGAGGCTTGTCATACTTTCTTCTCGCTCTTGAGTTCCCCTAGGCACAACTGCACTCAAGGTAGTATAGAAGTTCGTGAGTGTGTCGGCGTCTGCTTTTGTGACCTTTCACTCCAAATCAGGATTTGGAGAACCAAATGTTGTCCATATAACCCTTGCCTTCTGTAAGACCTCTGATGTTGAGAATATCTTACGCTTTCCATGGACATAATGATTAAGTCTTTTGGACTCAATCAAATACTTGATCTCATGCTTGAATCTACAGATTGTTGCAGGATAATAATGGAATGAACTTATCTTTGCAAATTGTTCTGAAGTGAGTCTTTTGACCTCCTTTGCTTCCTTTGCGATCTGATTACAAGCATACGCCCAATGTTGACCATCAATGGGCTAGAATCTGCAATGAAGGAGGAATTCCTTCTTTGCTTTCTTTAGCATATTCTCACCTTGTGCCTCTTCGCCTTGTTCATGTGGAATAATTTTAAGAGTGTCTTTAAAGAATCGACTAAAGGTTTCCTTGAAATGTGTAGGCCCTGTAAATGTTATTTGATCCAGAAAACTATTTTTGATTGGACAAAACATTATTGGGCGCAAGACCACATTGCTTGCCACAGGTTTCTTACCATCTCTCAAAGCCTCATATATTTGCAGTGCATAGGATATATCAAGGCTTCGGCTATTAGTAAAGATAGCTACAGCTTCCACATCTTTGGCATTCACAAACCACATCCTTTGACCCCAGATATATCCCACATCTTCATCTGTAACTGCTTCATTAAGACGCAGATTAAGATTTTTGATTGGTGTGAGTTCATCCTGATCATCTTCAGCCTTGGGTTCTGAGTCTTCTTCATCTTTCTCTTCTTTTAACTGTTTTTTATCCACATTATCTCTCTCTACAGTGGGATGATGCCTTTTTTTACTGCTTGGAACCGTGGCTCTTGCCATACTAGCCTTTTGCATTTCACGTCGTGGTTTGCTAGCAAGAGCTTCTAGCATAACTGCAGTGAATCGAACTTGATCTTCTTCAATTTTTTTAAATTCCCGTGTACTCAAGGCTTGTGTTTCATCATCCTTAGTTACATCCACCATTTCTTGCTCTAGAAGTTGCGCTCATGTTCTACACGTTTATGACAGTGTGCCTCTTCTTCTTGTCCGTGCATCGAAGTCTGAGCTTTTTGATCTCCTTCATGTGAAGATCCTTGAATATGAGGAGCATATTGTGCATCCTGAAAGTACTCAAACATTATCTTTGCATGCATCCTTTTTGGCATCACACTAGGAAATAGCTCCCAAGTATATGAAAGAGCCTCCAATGCACTTTGCAAATCTAGAAACTTGGATGGTTGAGGAGGAGGCATCACAAAGGTCTTTGAGTCTCTCCTTGACACAACAAAATGAAGACCGCCAACTTCACGATCTAAAATCTTTGTAAAAATATCCATAAAAGTCTCTTTTGGCTCTATCATTATGCCTACTACAAGGCTTGAAGTCATATCTTTTTTGAAGAAAGTAGCATCCCATGGATCTTCAACACCATTGAACTCCCTTTTTGACATAAGTAGAAAGATTCTCTTTTCCTTTTGATGAAGAAACCAAGCTCTTCTGCCCATGTGATATCAAGTCCACCTATTAAAGCCATTGGGGCTATATTCCTTTCCTTTCAAATTCAAAGTGACATCAGAAACCCATTCTCTGATCTGAGTCATTTAGGATAGCCACCACATTAGTTGATTGCTCCATAATCCTACAAGAAAAGATAATGAAGAATTTAGATACATACAAGTAAAGTACAATATACAACCCTTGATACAATAAATGTGGGAAATAGCCTAGAAGGCTTTATAAGGCTTAAATATTTATACAAATGTAAAAAAATTAGCCAATAAAGCTTTACAATAATATAAAATGTCATCTAGTGATAAAGCTTCAATCTTCGTGAAGACATGTAATCTGTCCATCCATTGATTTGCCCTCTAGTCATAAAGCTTCAATCTTTGTGATGACATGTAATCTGTCCATCCATTGAAATTTGTGCATTGATACCCAACTGATGCAATCTACCCACTAAAAACTGTTCCACTGATATCCACTTATGCAGCCCACATGATATCCACTTATGCAGCCCATTGATACTCGTTAAATAGTGAATGGTCGGGATGGTCAGGTTTCTTACAAGTGCTTCATATGACAATAAATGTAAAAAATAGCATAGAAGGCTTTACAAGGTTTTTTATGATAATAAATGAGCTTAAATATTTATACAAATGCAATAAAAATAACCAATAATCATCAAGCTCCAATATGTCCCATGACATGTAATCTGTCCACTGATATATGTAATTTGTCCACTGATATCTGCTCATGCAATCTGCCCACTGATAAACTTCTTGGTAAATGGTAAAAGGTCTTATTTAATACCATGTTATGAGTGTTAAACCGCATGTGAGCGAAGGGACTGACAACGATTAGGAACTAGTTAGAAAAATTTGAGCATGGCTTCGATTGGCAACTTGGAGAATCGTCTCTCCTCTAAGGCAATCTAATCTATGCTAAACTATGCTAAACCAACCGTCGAAGCGAAGAAAAGCAATAAATAATTTCTTTTTCTGTGTTCATTTTAATGTGCTGGGGTTTAAGAGGCTTAAATATGCAAAAGAAAGGGTTTTGATGTTGAGGCTAAACCTGCACATTGTGAGAGAAATGAAGAACAAGTATCTAAAGAAAAGTTAATATTTTTCAATTTAAAAGATGAATATATATAAAAATATTATCTCACCTTCAAAACAAACCATAAATTCACTCTTTTATAATTTTTTAAAAGTATAATATAAAACATGTAAATATATAAAACTCTCTTTACTTTCTCTCTCTCTCTCTCTCGACTCCTAAATCTCTCTATAGCCATAGTCAAGACACCTCGTTCTCTCTCTTAATCTCTCTCTCTCTCTCTGACAACTCTTATGTGTTTCCCTCTCTGTCCTCATCCCACTCATTCTCTCTCTTAGTTTATCTCAAGTCTCTCTTTCTCTCCCTCCCATGGCGGCTAAGATTTTTCATTCTCTCTCTTTATCTCTCTCTCTCTCCCTAGGATTTGTAATTATTTCTCTCTCTCTCCATCTCTCTCCTCTCTATCTCTCTCCTCTTCTCTCTCTCTCCCTCTCTCTCTCTCTCTCTCTCTTAGCCTCTCTACCTCCCTACCTCTATCCTCTTGGCGGCTAGGATTTGTCATTCTTTCCCTCTCTATGTCTCTCTCTCTCTCTCTGAATTCTCTCTCTTAATCTCTCTCAGCCTTCCTCCCTCCCTCCCTTGGCGGCCATGGCCACGAGAAGTCTCTCTCTCTCTCTCTCTCTCTCTCTCTCTCCCTCCCTCTCTTGGCGGCCACGGCTGCTAAAAGTTTCATTCTCTCTCTGTCTCTCTCTCTCTATCTCTCTCCCTAAGTCTCCCTCCTCTCTTCTCTCTCTCTCTCTCTCTCTCCCTAAGTCTCCCTCCTCTCTTCTCTCTCTCTCTCTCTCCCTCTCCCTCCCTACTCTCTCCCTCCCTCTAGCACAGAAGTTTCATTCCTCCCTCTCTCTCCCTCTCTCTCTTTCTCTCTCTCTCTTTCTCTCTCTCTCTCTCTCTCTCTCTCTCTCTCTCTCTCCCTCTCTCTCTTTCTCTCTCCCTCTTCTCTCTCTTAATCTCTCTCCCCCTCTCTCCTCTCTCTTTCTTTCCCTCCCTACTCTTCTCTCTCATTTAAGGAGCCCCTCTTCTCTCTGTGAATCTCTTTCTCTCTCTCCCTCTCTCCTCTCTCTCTTTCTCTCCCTCCCTACTCCTCTCATTTCTCATTCTCTCTCTCATTTCTATTCTCTCTCTCCCTTTGGCGGCCACGGCTGCCAAGAGCCCTTCTTCTCTCTCTTCATTTCTCTCTTTCCCTCTCTCCTCTCTCTTTCTCTCCCTCCCTATTCTCTCTCATTTCTCAAATTTACAAACTCAAATATAAATAAGAAACTAATTAAAATAGAACTCAAAAACTCAAATAAGAAACTAATTTAAAAAGAATTATAATGCCTTCTAAAAAAACCCCCTCCTCAAAAACTTTAACAATAAACTAATTGAAAAAGAATTGTAAGTAAAGAAAAAGAATTACAAGATGAATTTTAAGAAATAGAACTCAAAAACTTTAACGAGAAACTAATTGAAAAAGAATTGTAAGTAAAGAAAAAGAATTACAAGACGAATGAAAAAGAATGCAAGTACCTAGAAAAAGGGAAAAAAGTAAGGCTCCACTTATCCTTTCTCTTCAGCTCTTGGTTGCTTCAATGAAATGAGGAGAGAGTGAGAATGGATGAATGGAAAGAAGAGTATATATAAGAAAAACTAGCCCACTCCTCCCACGCATAAATTTGAATTTTTAAAAAAGAGAGAAATTTGAATTCAAATTTGTGTTCAACATTCTTCTTATACTTTCTTCTCGTACATTCCTTTTGAATTCAAATTTTTGTTCAACATTATTCTTGATACATTCTTCTCGTAAGTCCCTTTCATTCTTCTCGTAAATCAAATCCTATTTGTCGCTCTTGCTCGTGATAGTAAGTCATATCTTATTTGTCGCTCTTGCTTGTGATAGTAATCTTATTTGAGCAAGAATCTGATTTGTCACTCTTGCTCGTGATAGTAAGTCAAATCTTATTTGAGCAAGAATCTTATTTGTCGCTCTTTCTCGTGATAGTTCTACTCTTAGTTGTAAGAATTCGAATTTGTGTTCAACATTCTTCTTGATACTTTCTTCTCGTAAGTCCCTTTCATTCTTTTTCTAAGTCAAATCTTATTTGTCACTCTTATAAGAATTCAACCTCTCTCCCTCTACTCCCTTGTTTCTCTCTCCCTCACTCTCTGTCTCTCCCCCATACCTTCCCCCCTCACTCTCTCTCTCTCTTTCTCTCTCCCTCCCCTCACTCTCTCTCTTACTCCCCTACCTCCTCTCCCCTCTCTCTCCTTCGGCTCCCTCCTCTCCTCTCCCTCTCTCTCTCTCCCTCTCTCTCCCTCTCTCTCCTTCCACTCCCCTCCCCCCTCCCTCCCTCCCTCTCTCCCTCGACCCCGCCCTCCCTCCCTCCCCTTCCCTCCCCTCCCTTTGCTGCTAGAACCCCCCTCACCCCCTCCCTTCCCCTCCCCCCTCTCGACCCCGTCCTTGCCCCTCCCTCCCTCCTCGGCTCCCCTCCTCCCCTCTCCCCACCGCCAAACCCCCCCACCCCCTCCCTTTCCCTCCCCCCTCTCGTCGACCCCGCCCCTGCCCCTCCCTCCCTCCTCGGCTCCCCTCCTCCCCTCTCCCCTCTCCCCTCCCCTCCCCTCCCCCCTCCAAGGGGTCTTGGCGGCCGCGGCTGCCAGACCCCCCCTCCCTCCCTCCCTCCCCCACCCGGCTCCCCTTCCCCCCCCTCTAGGGAGTTCTGGTGACCGTGGCCACCAGACCCCCTCCCCCCCTCCCTCCCTCGACCCCTCCCCCCCTCCCCCCTCCAGGGGGTTCTAGTGGCCATGGCCGTCAGACCCCCCCCTCCCTCCCTCCCCCACCCGGCTCCCCTCGCCCCCTCCCCTCACTCCCCTCCCCTCCCCCCTCTAGGGGGTCCTGGCGGCCGTGGCCACTAGACCCCCCCTCCCTCCCTCCCCCACCCGGCTCCCCTCCGCCCCTTCCCCCCGCCCCCCTCCCCCTCCCCCCCGGCTCCCCTCCCCCTCCCAAGGGGTTTTGGCGGCCGCAGCCGCCAAACCCTCGCCCCCTCTCTCCCTCCCTCCCTCGACCCCTCGACCCCTCCCCTCCCTCCCCTCCGCTCCCACTCCCCCACCCCCTCCCTCCTCTCCCCCCTCTAGGGGGTCATGGCAGCCCGTGACCGCCAGACCCCCCCTCCCTCCCTCCCCCACCCGACTCCCCTCCCCCCCCTCCCCCTTTTTTGCCCCCCTTCCCCCCTCCAGGGGGTCCTGGTGGCCGCAGCCGCCAGACCCCCCCCTCCCTTTCTCCCCCACCTGGCTCCCCTCCCCCCCCCCTCCAAGGGGTTCTGGTGACCGCGGCTGCTAGACCTCGCCCCCCCCTTCCCCCCCTCCAAGGGGTTCTGGCAGCTGTGGCCGCTAGACCCCCCCCCCTTCCACCCCTCCCCCCTCCCCTCCCCTCCCCCTCCAGGGGGTTCTGGCGGCCACGGCCGCTAGACCCCGCCCCTCCCCTTTCGCCCTCCAGGGGGTCCTGGCGACAGCGACCGCAAGGACCCCCTCCGCGGCCGCCAGGACCCCCTCTTCCCCTCTAGGGGCTCCTAGCGGCCACGGCCACCAGGACCCCCTCTCCCCCTCTAGGGGCTCCTAGCGGCCACGGCCGCCAGACCCCCCCTCCCTCCCTCCCCCACCTGGCTCCCCTGCCCCCCTCCCGCCCCCCCCTCTAGGGGCTTCTGGCGGCCGTAGCCTCCAGACCCCCCCCTTTTGCCCCCCTTCCCCCCCTCCAAGGAGTTATGGCGGTTGCGGCCGCCAGACCCCACCCCCCCCCTTCCGCCCCCTTCCCCCCCTCGACCCCTTCTGCCCCCCTTCCCCCCTCTAGGGGGTCTTGGCGACCGTGGCCGCCAGACCCCCCTCGACCCCTCCCCCGCCTCCCCTGCCCCCCCTCCAGGGGGTTCTGGCAGCTGCGACTGCTAGACCCCCCCTTCCGCCCCCGTTCCCCCCCTCCAGGGGGTTTTGGCGGCCGCAGCCGCCAGAACCCCCCTCCCTCTCCCCCCTCCCTCCCCTTCCCCCTCCCCCCTCCCTCCCTCCCCCACTAGACCCCCCCCTCCTCCCTCCCCTCCCCCCTCCAGGAGGTTCTGGCGGCCGTGGCCACCAGACCCCCCCCTCCTCCCTCCCCCACCTGGCTCCACCCCCTCCCTCCCCTCCCCCATAGGGGGTCTTGGCGGCCGCGGCTGTCAGACCCCCCCCACCCCTCCCTCCCCCTCCCTCCCCCCACCCCCTCCCTCCCTCCCACCTCCAGGGGTCCTGGCGGCCGTGGCCACCAGAACCCCCCCCTCGCCCCCGCCCCCGCCCTTCCCTCCCCCCCTCCTCCCTACTCGCCCCCGCCCCTCCCCCCCCCTACCGGGCTCCCCTCCCCCCCTCCCCCCCTCGACCCCGCCCCCGCCTCTCCCTCCCCTCCCCCTCCCTCTCCTCCCCCCCTCCATCCTCTCCTTCTCCTCCCTTCCTGGCGACCGTCACGAACCTCTCTCTCTCTAGTTCCTCTCTCTTCAAATTTTAAAAAAAAAATCTAGATAAAGAATTAGTCAAAAAATTTTGCAAGTACCTGGAAAAATTTTGTAAGTTTGCCCTTTCTTGCTTTCTTGCTCTTCCTTCCTTGCTTTCTTGATCATCCTTGCTTTCTTGCTTCAATGAATGAAATGAGGGGAGACTGAATGAAGAAGGAAGACTATATATAAGAAAAATTAGGTTTTCCTCCTCCTCTCCTATTGGCTTTCCATTCCTCCCCTCTTTCCTATTGGCTTTTCATTTATCCCCTCTCCCATTGGCTCCCATTACTCCCCCTCTCCCATTGGACCCCCATCCCTTATCCCAATCTTCCATTAGCCCTCCCCCCATCCATTTCTTCTTCCTCCCCCATTGCCACCACTCCCATCGCACATTTCCACCACGTCCCATACTCCTCCCATTTCCCAAAATCCCATATTTCCCCATCTCACCCTCCTCTTTTTCATCCCCTATTAACTCCCCTCACTCATTTCACTCCCTTATTATCCTACTCCCCTATTACCTTCCCCTCTCCCATTCCAGTCTTCCCTCCCCACTCTCACTTCCACTTCCCATTACTCAATTGCCATTTGAAAACTATTAATATATTATTATACTATTTTTTATACTTATTATCATACACCCCTATTACTTCCCTCTCCCATTCCACTCCTCCCTCCTCACTCCCACTTCCACTTCCCATTACTGACTTGCTATATACATTTGCAAATTATTAATATATTATTATATGATTTTTTATACTATTTGCAAACTTACATGTGGGCAAAATCACAGGTGTCAAAGAGATCCTATTGTGGTTATACAACAACTGTGCTTTTATTCAACGGTGTATTTATCATCATCAACAAGCTTATTTACTCAAGGTATGAAGTGCATAATTTGTGCACTAGGTGTTTACTTTGTTGTATCAAAATTGTTTGCCACACACACATACATATACACATACCGAGAATTTTCTAATATTATCGCATCTACATTTCTCTGATGGGCACAAAACTTTGTACACGCCTCAACCTAGGTTGTATTGACTTGCATACAAAGTGGTGCACCCATCCCATAAGTACTTGTTCGGATAACACACCTCCAAATGTATTTTATGATGATTGTGCATAACACTAGGAACAAAATGGTGTATAATGTGCGATCAACTATGCAAAGCATATCCAATGGACACAAGACTTTGCACGTTCCTCAACCTAGGTAGTATTGACTTGTGTGCAAAGTGGCATCCCCATCCGATAAGTACTTGTTTGAAAAATACACCTACGATCGTGTTTTTTAACAGTTGTACATGACACCAATGCCAAAAACGGTATTTAATACTCAATCTACCATGTAAATCATATCCGATGGGCACAATACTTTGGACATGCCTCAAAAGTGGTGGTATAGTATTCCATGCAAAGTGGAATGCCCATTCAATAAGTACTTGGTATGATAATATACCTATTAAGAGCGTGTTCTTTGACGAATGTGCATAACACTAGGGGGAAAACGGTGTATAATGTGTGATCCCCCATGCAAAGCATAACCGATAGACACAATACTTTGCATGCACATCAAACTAGTTGAAATTGACTTTCTTGCAAAGTGGCTCCCCCATCTGACAAGTACTTTTTAGAATATCATACCTAGGACCATGTTTTTTATTGGTTGTTGTCCATGACACTATGGCAAAAACATTGATTTATGCTTAATCGATGATGCAATGCATATGCGATCATCACAATACTTTGCACACATCTCAACCTAGGTATTATTGACTTACATGCAAAGTGGCGTGCCCATCCCATAAGTACTTCGTCGAATAACACATCTAGGACCGCGTTTTTTGACGGTTGTGCATGACACTAAGGCCAAAATAGTGTTTAATGCTTGTTCGACAATGCAAAGCATATTTGATGGGCACAATACTTTGCATGAGTCTCAACAATTGTGTTATTGCATTGCATGCAAAGTGGTACACCCATCTGATAAGCAGTTGGTCAGATAACATGCCTAAAAGCATGTTTTTTTATGGTTGTGCATGACATTGAGGCACAAACGGAGTTTAATACATGATATATCATGCAAGTACATCCGATGGGCACAATACTTTGTGCCCACCTCAACCTAGCTGTTATTGAGTTTCATGAAAAGTGGCATGTCGGCTAGATAAGTACTTCATCCGATACCACACCTAGGACCATGTTTTTTTACAAATGTGCTTGACACTAAGGCAAAAACGGTGTTTTATGCTTGATCAACAATGCAAAGCATATCCGATGGGCACATGCTTGATCAACAATGCAAAGCATATCCAATGGGCACAATACTTTGCACACACCTTCAACTAGGTGGAATTGACTTACATGCAAAGTGGCACGCCCATCCCATAAGTGCTTGATTGGATAATATACCTAGCAGCGTGTTTTTTTACGGATGTGCATGACACTAGAGCAAAAATAGTATTTAATGCTCGATCGACCATGCAAAGAATATCCGATGGGCACAACACTTTTCCTACAATGCAACCTAGGTGGTATTGACTTACATGCAAAGTGGCACGCCCATCCCATAAGTGCTTGATTGGATAATATACCTAGCAACGTGTTTTTTTACGGATGTGCATGACACGAGCAAAAATAGTATTTAATGCTCGATTGACCATGCAAAGAATATCTGATGGGCACAACACTTTTCCTACAATGCAACCTAGGTGGTATTGAAATGTTCTCAAAGAGGCACACCCATCCGATAAGTACTTGGTCAGATAACACACCTAAGGGCGTGTTTTTTTGCGGATGTGCATATCACTAGGGAAAAAACGGTGTATAATGCGTGATCGACCATGCAAAGCATATCTGATGGTGACAATACTTTCAATGCACCTCAACGTAGTTGAAACAAACTTGGTGCAAAATGAAGCCCCCATCTGATAAGTACTTGTTTGAATAACACACCTACAGCCGTGTTTTTATATGGTTGTGCATGACACTAAGGCAAAAACGGTGTTTTATGCTTGATTGACAATGCAAAGCATATCCGATGGGCACAATACTTTGCACACACCTTAAACTAGGTGGAATTGACTTACATGCAAAGTGGCATTCCCATCGCAACACTTGATCGGATAACACACCTAGCAGCATGTTTTTTTACAAATGTGCATGACACTAAGGCAAAAATGGTATTTAATGCTCGATCGACCATGCAAAGGATATCCGATGGGCACAATACTTTTCCTACACCACAACCTAGGTGGTATTGAAATGTTCTTAAAGAGGCACACCCATCCGATAAGTACTTGGTCAGATAACACACCTAAGGGCGTGTTTTTTTGCGGATGTGCATATCACCAAGGAAAAAATGGTGTATAATGCGTGATCGACCATGCAAATCATATCCGATGGTGACAATACTTTGCATGCACCTCAACGTAGTTGAAACAAACTTGTATGCAAAGTGGAGCCCCCATCCGATAAGTACTTGTTTGATTGACACACCTAGGACCGTGCTTTTCCATGGTTGTGCATGACACTAAGGCAAAAACATTGTTTTATCCTTGATCGACAATGCAAAGCATATCCGATGGGCACAATACTTTGCACACACCTTCAAGTAGGTGGAATTGACTTACATGCAAAGTGGCACTCCCATCCCATAAGTGCTTGATCGGATAACATACCTAGCAGCGTGTTTTTTTACGAATGTGCATGACACTAGAGCAAAAATAGTATTTATTGCTCGATCGATCGTGGAAAGGATATCTGATGGGCACAATACTTTTTTTACGCCTCAACCTCGGTGGTATTGGAATGTTCTCAAATAGGCACACACATCCGATAAGTACTTGGTCAGATAACACACCTAAGGGCTTGCGTAGTTGAAACGGACTTGCATGCAAAGTGGAGCCCCCATCCGATAAGTACGTGTTTGAATAACACACCTACGGCCGTGTTTTTATATGGTTGTGCATGACACCAAGGCAAAAACGGTGTTTTATGCTTGATCGACAATGCAAAGCATATTCGATGGGCACAATACTTTGCACACACCTTCAACTAGGTGGAATTGACTTACATGCAAAGTGGAATTCCCATCGCAACTTGATCGGATAACACACCTAGCAGCGTTTTTTTTTACGGATCTGCATGACACTAAGGCAAAATTGGTATTTAATGCTCGATCGACCATGCAAAGCATATCCGATGGGCACAATACTTTTCCTACACCTTAACCTAGGTGGTATTGAAATGTTCTCAAAGAGGCACACCCATCCGATAAGTACTTGGTCATATAACATTCCTAAGGGCGTGTTTTTTTACGGTTGTATAATGCGTAATCGACCATGTAGAGCATATCCGATGGGGACAATACTTTGCACGCATCTCAACCTAGTTGAAACGGACTTGCGTGCAAACTGGAGCCCCTATCCGATAAGTACTTGTTTGATTAACACATTAAGGACCGTGTTTTTTCATGGTTGTGCATGACACTAAGGCAAAAACAGTGTTTTATGCTTGATCGACAATGCAAAGCATATCCGATGGGCACAATACTTTGCACACACCTTCAACAAGGTGGAATTGACTTGCATACAAAGTGGCACTCCCATCCCATAAGTGCTTGATTGGATAATATACCTAGCAGCGTGTTTTTTTACGGATGTGCATGACACTAGAGCAAAAATAGTATTTAATGCTCGATCGACCATGCAAAGGATATCCGATGGGAATGACACTATTCATACGCCTCAAACTAGGTGGTATTGAAATGTTGTCAAAGAGGCACACCCATCCAATAAGTACTTGGTCAGATAACACACCTAAGGTCGTGTTTTTTTATGGATATGCATATCACTCGGGAAAAAATGGTGTATAATGCATGATCGACCATGCAAAGCATATCCGATGGTGACAATAATGTGCATGCACCTCAACGTAGTTGAAATGGACCTACGTGCAAAGTGGAGCCCCCATCCGATAAGTACTTGTTTGAATAACACACCAAGGACTGTGTTTTTTCATGGTTGTGCATGACACTAAGGCAAAAACGGTGTCTTATGCTTGATCGACAATGCAAAGCATATTCGACGGGCACAATACTTTGCACACACCTTCAACTAGGTGGAATTGACTTACATGCAAAGTGGCACGCCCATCCCATAAGTGCTTGATCGGATAACATACCTAGTAGTACATACCTAGTAGTGTGTTTTTTTACGGATGTGCATGACACTAGAGCAAAAATAGTATTTAATGCTTGATCGACCATGCAAAGGATATCCGATGGGCGCAAATATTTTCGTACACCTCAACCTAGGTGGTATTGAAATGTTCTCAAAGAGGCACACCCATCCGATAAGTACTCGGTCAGATAACACACCTAAGGGCGTGTTTTTTTGCGGATGTGCATATCATTAGAGAAAAAATGGTGTATAATGCATGATCGACCATGAAAAGCATATCCGATGGTGACAATACTTTACACGTACCTTAATGTAGTTGAAACGGACTTGCATGCAAAGTGGAGTCCCCATCCGATAAGTACTTCTTTGAATAACACACCTACGGCCATGCTTTTATATGGTTGTGCATGATACTAAGGCAAAAACGTGTTTTATGCTTGATCGACAATGCAAATAATATCCGATGGGTACAATACTTTCCACACACCTTCAACTAAGTGTAATTGACTTACATACAAAGTGTCACGCCCATCCCATAAGTGCTTGATTAGATAACATACCTAGCAGCTTTTTTTTTTTACGGATGTGCATGACACTAGAGCAAAAATAGTATTTAATGCTTGATCGACCAGGCAAAGGATATCCCATGGGCACAACAATTTTCATATGCCTCAACCTAGGTGATATTGAAATGTTCTCAAAGAGGCACACCCATCTGATAAGTACTTGGTCAGATAACACACCTAAGCGTGTGTTTTTTTGTGGCTGTGCATATCACTAGAGAAAAAATGGTGTATAATGCATGATCGACCATGCAAAGCATATCCGATGGTGAAAATACTTTGCATGCACCTCAATGTAGTTGAAACGGACTTTCGTGCAAAGTGGATCCCCCATCCGATAAGTACTTGTTTAAATAACACACCTAGGACCGTGTTTCTATATAGTTGTGCATGACACTAAGGCAAAAACTATGCTTGATCGACAAGGCAAAGCATATCCAATGGGCACAATAATTTGCACACACCTTCAACTAGGTGGAATTGACTTACATGCAAAGTGGCATGCCCATCCCATAAGTGCTTGATCGGATAACATACCTAACACTGTGTTTTTTTACGGATGTGCATGACACTAGAGCAAAAATAGTATTTAATGCTCGATCGACCATGCAAACGATATCTGATGGGCACAACACTTTTCCTATGCCTCAACCTAGGTGGTATTGAAATGTTCTCAAAGAGGCACACCCATCGGATAAGTACTTGGTCAGATAACACACCGAAGGGCGTGTTCTTTTTCGGATGTCCATATCACTAGGGAAAACATGGTGTATAATGCGTGATCGACCATGCAAACCATATCCGATGGTGACAATATTTTGCATGCACCTCAACATAGTTGAAACCGACTTCTCTGCAAAGTGGAGCCCCCATCCGATAAGTACTTGTTTGAATAACACACCTACGGCTGTGTTTTTATATGGTTGTGCATGACACTAAGGCAAAAATGGTGTTTTATGCTTGATCGACAATGCAAAGCATATCCGATGGACACAATACTTTGCACACACCTTCAACTAGGTGGAATTGACTTACATGCAAAGTGGCATTCCCATCGCATAACTACTTGATCGGATAACACACCTAGCAGCGTGTTTTTTTACGGATGTGCATGACACTAGAGCAAAAATAGTATTTAATGCTCGATCGACCATGCAAAGGATATCGGATGGGCACAACACTTTTCGTACACCTCAACCTAGGTGATATTGAAATGTTGTCAAAGAGGCACACCCATCCAATAAGTACTTGGTCAGATAACACACCTAAGGGCATGTTTTTTTGCAGATGTGCATCACTACGGGAAAAACGTTGTATAATGCATAATCAACCATGCAGAGCATATCCGATGGTGACAATAATTTGCACACATCTTAACCTAGTTGAAACGGACTTGCATGCAAACTAGAGACCCCGTCCGATAAGTACTTGTTTGATTAACACACTTAGGACCGTGTTTTTTCATGGTTGTGCATGACACTAAGGCAAAAACGGTGTTTTATGCTCGATCGACAATGCAAAGCATATCCGATGGGCACAATACTTTGCACACACCTTCAACTAGGTGGAATTTACTTACATGCAAAGTGGCACTGCCATCCCATAAGTGCTTGATCGGATAACATACCTAGCAGCGTGTTTTTTTACGGATGTGCATGACACTAGAGCAAAAATAGTATTTAATGCTCGATCGACCATGCAAAGGATATCGGATGGGCACAACACTTTTCGTACACCTCAACCTAGGTGATATTGAAATGTTGTCAAAGAGGCACACCCATCCAATAAGTACTTGGTCAGATAACACACCTAAGGGCGTGTTTTTGGGGATGTGCATATCACTCGGGAAAAAATGGTGTATAAGGCATGATTGACCATGCCAATAATATCCGATGGTGACAATACTTTGCACACACCTCAATGTAGTTGAAACAGACTTGCGTGCAAAGTGGAGCCCCCATCGGATAAGTACTTGTTTAAATAACACACGTAGGACCGTGTTTTTTCATGGTTGTGCATGACACTAAGGTAAAAACTGTATTTTATGCTTGATCGACAATGCAAAGAATATCCGATGGGCACAATACTTTGCACACACCTTCAACTAGGTGGATTTGACTTACATGCAAAGTGGCACACCCATCCCATAAGTGCTTGATCGAATCACATACTTAGCAGCGTGTTTTTTTATGGATGTGCATGACACTAGAGCAAAAATAGTATTTAATGCTCGATTGACCATGCAAAGGATATCGGATGGGCACAAAACTTTTTGTACGCCTCAACCTAGGTGGTATTGAAATTCTCTCAAAGAGGCATGCCCATCCGATAAGTACTTGGTCAGATAACACACCTAAGGGTGTGTTTTTTTGCGGATGTGCATATCACTAGAGAAAAAATGGTGTATAATGCGTGATCGACCATGCAAAGCATATCTGATGGTGACAATACTTTGCACGCATCTCAACATAGTTGAAACAGACTTGTGAGCAAAGTGGATCCAACATTCGATAAGTACTTGTTTGAATAACACACCTACGGCTGTGTTTTTATATGGTTGTGCATCACACTAAGGCAAAAACGTTGTTTTATGCTTGATCGACAATGCAAAGCATATCCGATGGGCACAATACTTTGCACACACCTTCAACTAGGTGGAATTAACTTACATGCAAAGTTTCACGCCCATCCCATAAGTGCTTGATAGGATAACGTACCTAGCAGTGTGTTTCTTTACGTATGTGCATGACACTAGAGCAAAAATAGTATTTAATGCTCGATCAACCATGCAAAGGATATCCGATGGGCACAACACTTTCTGTATGACTCAACCTAGGTGGTATTGAAATGTTCTCAAAGAGGCACAACCATTAGATAAGTACTTGGTCAGATAACACACCTAAGGGCATGTAATTTTGCGGATGTGCATATCACTAGAGAAAAAATGGTGTATAATGTGTGATCGACCATGCAAAGCATATCTGATGGTGACAATACTTTGCACACACCTCAATGTAGTTGAAACGGACTTGCGTGCAAAGTGGAGCCCCCATCCGATAAGTACTTGTTTGAATAACACACCTACGGCCGTGTTTTTATATGGTTGTGCATGACACTAAGGCAAAAACATTGTTTTATGCTAGATCGACAATGCAAAGCATATCTGATGGGCACAATACTTTGCACACACCTTCAACTAGGTGGAATTGACTTACATGCAAATTGGCACGCCCATCCCATAAGTGCTTAATAGGATAATGTACCTAGCAGCATGTTTTTTTTACGGATGTGCATGACACTAGAGCAAAAATAGTATTTAATGCTCGATCGACCATGCAAAGGATATCCGATGGGCACAACACTTTTCGTACGCCTCAACCTATGTGGTTTTGAAATGTTCTCAAAGAGGCACACCCATCCGATAAGTACTTGGTCAGATAACACACCTAAGGGCATGTTTTTTTACAGATGCACATATCACTAGAGAAAAATGGTGTATAATGTGTGATTGACCATGCAAAGCATATCCAATGGTTACAATAATTTGCACGCACCGCAACGTATCTGAAATAGACTTACGTGCAAAGTGGACCCCCCATCCGATAAGTACTTGTTTGAATAACACACCTAGGACCGTGTTTTTATATGGTTGTGCATGACACTAAGGCAAAAATGGTGTTTTATGCTCGATCGACAATGCAAAGCATATCCGATGGGCACAATACTTTTCACACACCTTCAACTAGGTGGAATTGACTTACATCCAAAGTGGCACGCCCATCCCATAAGTGCTTGATCGGATAACATACCTAGCAACGTGTTTTTTTACGGTTGTGCATGACACTAGAGCAAAAATAGTATTTAATGCCCGATCGACCATGCAAAGGATATACGATGGGCACAATACTTTTCGTATGCCTCAACCTAGGTGGTATTGAAATGTTCTCAAAGAGGCACACCCATCCGATAAGTACTTGGTCAGATAACACACCTAAGGGCGTCTTTTTTTGCGGATGTCCATATCACTAGGGAAAAAATGGGGTATAATGTGTGATCGACCATGCAAAGCATATCTGATGGTGAGAATACTTTGCACACACCTCAACCTAGGTTAAAAAAACTTGTGTTCAAAGTGGAGCCCCCATCCGATAAGTACTTGTTTGAATAACACACCTACGGGAGTGTTTTTATATGGTTGTGCATGACACTACGGCAAAAAACGTGTTTTATGCTTGATCGACAATGCAAAGCATATCCAATGGGCACAATACTTTGTGCACACCTTCAACTAGGTGGAATTGACTTACATGCAAAGTGGCATTCCCATTGCATAACTACTTGATCGGATAACACACCTAGCAGCGTGTTTTTTTACGGATGTGCATGACACTAAGGCAAAAATGGTATTTAATGCTCGATCGACCATGCAAAGCATATCCTATGGGCACAAAACTTTTCCTACACCTTAACCTAGGTGGTATTGAAATGTTCTCAATAAGGCACACCCATCCGATAAGTACTTGGTCAGATAACATACCTAAGGGCATGTTTTTTTGTGGATGTGCATATCACTACGGGAAAAACGTTGTATAATGCGTAATCGACCATGCAGAGCATATCCGAAGGTGACAATACTTTGCACACATCTAAACCTAGTTGAAATAGACTTGCGTGCAAACTCGAGCCCCCATCCGATAAGTACTTGTTTGATTAACACACTTAGGACCGTGTTTTTTCATGGTTGTGCATGACACTAAGGCAAGAACGGTGTTTTATGCTTGATCGACAATGCAAAGCATATCCAATGGGCACAATACTTTGCACACATCTTCAACTAGGTGAAATTGACTTACATGCAAAGTTGCACTCCCATCCCATAAGTGCTTGATCGGATAATATACCTGGCAGCGCGTTTTTTTACGGATGTGCATGACACTAGAGCAAAAATAGTATTTAATGCTCGATCGACCATGAAAAGGATATCCAATGGGCATAAAAACTTTTTTATGCCTCAACCTAGGTGGTATTAAAATGTTCTCAAAGAGGCACCCCTATCCGATAAGTACTTGGTCAGATAACACACCTAAGGGCGTGTTTTTTTGCGGATGTGCATATCACAAGAGAAAAAATGGTGTATAAGGCGTGATCGACCATGCAAAGCATATCTGATGGTGACAATACTTTGCACACACCTCAAAGTAGTTGAAATGGACTTGCGTGCAAAGTGGAGCCCCCATCCGATAAGTACTTGTTTGAATAACACACCTAGGACCGTGTTTTTTCATGGTTGTGCATGATACTAAGGCAAGAACAGTGTTTTATGCTTGATTGACAATGCAAAGCATATCCGATGGGCACAGAACTTTGCACACACCTTCAACTAGGTGTAATTGACTTACATTCAAAGTGGTACTCCCATCCCTTAAGTGCTTGATCAGATAACATACTTGGCAGCGTGTTTTTTTACGGATGTGCATGACACTAGAGCAAAAATAGTATTTATTGCTCGATCGACCATGCAAAGGATATCTGGTGGGCACATAACTTTTCGTACACCTCAACCTAGGTGGAATTGAAATGTTCTCAAAGAGGCACACCCATCGGATAAGTACTTGGTCAGATAACACACCTAAGGACGTGTTTTTTTGCAGATGTGCATATCACTAGAGAAAAAATGGTGTATAATGCGTGATCGACCATGCAAAGCATATCCGATGGTGACAATATTTTTCACACACCTCAATGTAGTTGAAACCGACTTGTGTGCAAAGTGGAGCCCCCATCCGATAAGTACTTGTTTGAATAACACACCTACGGCCGTGTTTTTTCATGGTTGTGCATGACACAAAGGCAAAAATGGTGTTTTATGCTTGATCGAAAATGCAAAGCATATCCGATGGGCACAATACTTTGCAAACACCTTTAACTAGGTGGAATTGACTTACATGCAAAGTGGCATGCCCATCCCATGAGTGCCTGATCGGATAACATACCTAGTAGCGTGTTTTTTTATGGATGTGCATGACACTAGAGTAAAAATAGGATTTAATGCTCGATCGACCATGCAAATATATCCGATGGGCACAACGCTTTTTGTATGCCTCAACCTAGGTGGTATTGAAATGTTCTCAAAGAGGCACACCCATCCGATAAGTACTTGGTCAGATAACACACCTAAGGGCGTGTTTTTTTGCAGATGTCCATATCACTAGGAAAAAAATGGTGTATAATGCGTGATCGACCATGCAAAGCATATCTGATGGTGACAATACTTTGCACGCACCTCAATGTAGTTGAAGAGGACTTGCGTGCAAAGTGGAGCCCCCATCTGATAAGTACTTATTTGAATAACACACCTACGGCCGTGTTTTTATATGGTTGTGCATGACACAAAGGCAAAAACGATGTTTTATGCTTGATCGACAATGCAAAGCATATCCGATGGGCACAATACTTTGCACACACCTTCAACTAGGTGGAGTTGACTTACATGGAAAGTGGCATTCCCATCGCATAAGTACTTGATCGGATAACACACCTAGTAGCGTGTTTTTTTACGGATCTGCATGACACTAAGGCAAAAATGGTATTTAATGCTCGATCGACATGCAAAGAAAATCTGATGGGCACAATACTTTTCCTACACCCTAACCTAGGTGGTATTGAAATGTTCTCAAAGAGGCACACCCATCCGATAAGTACTTGGTCAGATAACATTCCTAAGGACATGTTTTTTTACAGATGTGCATATCACTACGAGAAAAACGTTGTATAATGCGTAATCGACCATGTAGAGCATATCCGATGGTGACAATACTTTGCATGCATCTTAAACTAGTTGAAATGGACTTGCGTGCAAACTGAAAACCCCATCCGATCAGTACTTGTTTGATTAACACACTGAGGACCGTGTTTTTTCATGGTTGTGCATGACACTAAGGCAAAAACGTTGTTTTATGCTGGATGGACAATGTAAAGCATATCCGATGGGCACAATACTTTGCACACACCTTCAACAAGGTGGAATTGACTTACATGCAAAGTGGCACACCAATCCCATAAGTGCTTGATCGGATAGCATACCTAGCAGCATGTTTTTTTAACGGATGTGCATGACACGAGCAAAAATAGTATTTAATGCTCGATCGACCATGCAAAGGATATCTGATGGGCACAATACTTTTCCTACACCACAACCTAGGTGGTATTGAAATGTTCTCAAAGAGGCACACCCATTCGATAAGTACTTCGTCAGATAACACACCTAAGGGCGTGTTTTTTTGCGGATGTGCATATCACTAGGGAAAAAACGGTGTATATTGTGTGATCGACCATGCAAATCATATCCAATGGTGACAATACTTTGCATGCACCTCAACGTTAAAAAGAACTTGTGTGCAAAGTGGAGCCCCCATCCGATAAGTACTTGTTTGATTGACACACCTAGGACCATGCTTTTTCATGGTTGTGCATGACACTAAGGCAAAAACGTTGTTTTATGCTTGATCGACAATGCAAAGCATATCGGATGGGCACAATACTTTGCACATACCTTTAAGTAGATGGAATTGACTTACATGCAAAGTGGCACTCCCATCCCATAAGTGCTTGATCGGATAACATACCTAGCAGCGTGTTTTTTACAGATGTGCATGACACTAGAGCAAAAATCGTATTTATTGCTCGATCGATCATGGAAAGGATATCCGATGGGCACAACACTTTTTTCATGCCTCAACCTAGGTGGTATTGGAATGTTCTCAAAGAGGTACACCCATCCGATAAGTACTTGGTCAGATAACACACCTAGGGGTGTGTTTTTTTGCGGATGTGCATATCACTCGGGAAAAAATGGTGGATAATGCGTGATCGACCATGCAAAGCATATCTGATGGGGACAGTACTTTGCATGCACCTCAACGTAGTTGAAACGGCCTTGTGTGCAAAGTGGACCCCCCATTAGATAAGTACTTGTTTAAATAACACACCTAGGGCTGTGTTTATATATGGTTGTGCATGACACTAAGGCAAAAACGGTGTTTTATGCTTGATCCACAATGCAAAGCATATCTGATGGACACAATACTTTGCACAAACCTTCAACCAGGTGGAATTGACTTACATGCAAAGTTGCATTCCCATCGCATAAGTACTTGATTGGATAACACACCTAGCAGCGTGTTTTTTTACGGATGTACATGACACCAAGGCAAAAATGGTATTTAATGCTCGATAGACCATGCAAAGCATATCCGATGGGAACAATACTTTTCCTATGCATTAACCTAGGTGGTATTGAAATTTACTCAATGAGGCACACCCATCTGATAAGTACTTGGTCAGATAACATACCTAAGGGCGTGTTTTTTTGCAGATGTGCATATCACTATGGGAAGAACGTTGTATAATGCATAATCGACCATGAGTCGACCATGCAGAGCATATCCGATGGTGATAATACTTTGCATACATCTCAACCTAGTTGAAACGGACTTGTGTGAAAAGTGGAGCCCCCATCCAATAAGTACTTGTTTGATTAACACACTTAGGACCGTGTTTTTTCATGGTTGTGCATGACACTAAGCCAAAAACGGTGTTTTATGCTTCATCAACAATGCAAAGCATATCCGATGGGCACAATATTTTGCACACACCTTCAACTAGGTGGAATTGACTTACGTGCAAAGTGGCACGCCCATCCCATAAGTGCTTGATTGGATGACATACCTAGCAGCGTGTTTTTTTACGGATGTGCATGACACTAGAGCCAAAATAGTATTTAATGCTTGATCGACCATGCAAAGGATAACTTGGCATGTCCATCTAATGAGTACTTGATTGGATAACTTCTCCCACCAATAAATTAAGTACTAATTAAGAATTATAATAAATGAGGAGATTATTAAAAAGAGACTAATATTTATGTAATTGTTGCTACTGCAGCTTGCTTGTGAAGGACTCTCACAAAGGAGATGGCTATAGATTTTGTTCTAGGGATGGATGTGATTTTATGTAGCAAAAGAGAAGTAGTTGCATTTGCTACAATCCATGATAGTGATCCCAATTTAGTTTGCTAGTTTCGAAGACTTGGCGAAGATAAGGTGGCAGTTACTGTATTAAAGATTCTTAGCACACATGTTGAGCTAAAGTATAAATGTGGAGATATGGAAACACTTGGAGATGTTGTAGCCTACAATACATCCAACAAATCATTTATAGCATGGGACAAATATGAGACTTATGCAATTGACATTATCAAGAATAAAAAGTACACCACCTTGGATTTTACTATAGGGGACATTTAACAAATGAGATCATTTGCAAATAAGACTGTAGCAGAAGGTGAAGTATTGGGATTTGAACAAGTGGAGAAATGGTCATTTGCACAGATGAGGATTTTAAAAGTCACTGATGATGGTTTGGTTGATAACATAACATCCTTATGTGATCCCTACTATGAGGTAGGCAAGAATATCCCAAGGAGGCAAAAAATGTCAAAGTGCAATGTCTGTGATGATTTAAAGCGAGCGATTGAGAGTGCAACATGTCCAAATCAAAGGGAATTATACAAAAAAACCCGAAAATCTCATCATGACCTTATTCAACATTCTAGACAAAATATGCATTTTGGAAGGAGCAAGCTATTTCGCATCCCGATGACTACATGTGCCTTATTGTAGATGGCATGGATCAGAATACAACAATATTGCCTCGTTTTGTTGCCACTCCACCTAAATTACAAGGAAAGCACTTTCTAAAGACACATCTATGTGGAGTGTTAGTGCATGGAATTAAGTTCTTTGCAGATATATGGATTGATTCCTTGCATCTGCATGATAGCAATCAAGTTGTAACATCTATTATGAAGGCAATTCGCAATGTACATGCAAGCTGATAATTGCTGGTGAGAAAATAAGAATGTACTCATATTTGCATTCTGCTCCATGCTAGTTGCTCATCGAATCTTCAATGAGGTCGAATGTGGATTTTTGTATGTTGGGCATACACATGAGGATATCGATCAGGTTTTTAGCACAGTCTCAAGGGAGCTTAAATGCAAGGATGTGGAGACAATAGATGACTTGGTAAGAAGATGTGGCAGGCAAGTTGGTGGTCGTAAGGAAAGTACAATATGTGAGAGGCTCGAAAGAATGTATGATTGGAAGAGCTTCATTCTACCTTTCATACAAACGGGTGGTGATGCATTGACAGGTCATACCAATCCACACTACTTTCGTTTTTTTTTTTAAGATGAAAAACCCATAATCCAATGGCAACAGTATTCTCATGATACAAAATGGGAACCTGAAGAACCTTACAGTCTCTTAACTTTAATTCCCAGCAAGGAAAGGTATCCAACATGGGCTCCTATACAAGAATTCAATGAGAGGTCTAACTGTGAAATAGAAGGATTAAAAGCATTTATTACATACAAAGAGGAAATGCTCCGGAGATATCCTGATTCGAAGCCTACTTGGAGAAAACACACTACTACTGTAATCAACAAGACACGAAATTTAATAAAGGAACTTGAGAGAATGCGAGGCTCAAAGGATGTCAAGGAAAAATGCAATATGTTTTAGCCAAATGCTCATAACGATTTGCGCCCAGCTCCAGTCTTTGAAAATGAATTTGTATCATTACTCCAATGTCCATATTGTGGACCAAAGAAGAGAGAGTTTATGCCACAAGTAGATATAGAGGTCGATTGTTTTGTTGTGGTTCACAGCCATCGGCGGATGATGTGAAGTTTTGGGTTGCAAAAGTAGTTGATTTGCAAAGAGATGACCAAGGGAGAGCTACAACATTTACATCGGTATGGTATGAGCCAAAGGGCAGGAAGGAGAATATGGATAACAACACATTGTATACTAATTGTATAATGAAGGAGTGGGTCCCAAATGATGAAGCGGTCTCTCAAGTTTCGACGGAGACAATCATAGTGTCTTGGCATTCAAGGGCAAAGAAATCAAAGAAGCGCATGGGATATGAGGTAGAAGGAAAAATAAAAATACCACAGCAAACTATTTTGCATATACACGAATTTTAAGGATGCTCGCCATGGAGGAAGTAGAAGGAGACAGTGCAAATGAAGAATGTCCATGATTAAAGCTTTGTATTGAAGTCCATTCAAGGATTTTATTTGGGCACTAGGAAAGAAGCCAATCCAAGACAATTATAATTAGAGTCATCACCTCCTATGTCAAATGAGAGTCAAAATATGCACTGGATGTCACCCAAGGGTCAAGACAATAGGGAGTTAATGCAGATGGCACCTGGCAAGAGACTATCACATTGAGCAATAAGACAATGGGGAGTCAATGCACCCAAGGGGCAAGGCTTGGCAAGATATCTTGTGGGAGTTAATGCAGATGGCACCTGTATTTTGCATTGGATGTCACCCAAGGGTGGCACCTGGCAAGGGACTATCGCATTAAGCAATAAGACAATGGGGAGTCAATGCACCCAAGGGGCAAGGCTTGGCAAGACAAGTGGGAGTCAAATTATGTAGATGGCACCTGGCAAGGGACTGTTGTGACATTGAGCAATAAGACAATGGGGAGTCAAATTATGCAGATGGCACGAATTGAGGCTCTTTAAGAGCAACAATTTAAATTGTAAACATATGTTCAATCTATATCATTTTGGATATAAAGACTCTAGCTGAGAGCAACGTCTCTCAATGTAATCATATAATAATAGCTATAATTGCTATTATACCTCTGTGGTTCAATACAAAACTTGGGTCTTATGGCATCATGTCTTTTTTCTATTTATTAAAAGTTTTAAAAATTTTGTACATATTGCGAGTGACAATGTTATTTTCATGAAATATTTAAGTCTCCTTTCATGGATTTATAAATTTATCACGTCAAGGAAAAATGTCAAGGGAAAATATTAAAAATAATTAAATTAACAAATAACTTAGATATAGCTAGAATTTCTAATATAGGATTATTTCAAATTCTTACATGTTGGTGCAAAAGTATAGATTGAAAAAACAATATTTTTATGTGAATATGATAGTGCCACAAAGTGAACTTTTGATTCGGGAAGAATATTTTCAGAAAGTAAAATTTTGATTTGGGAAGGATATTTTCACAAAGTGAAGTTTTCATTTGGGAAGGATTTTTGGGCTTTGTCCAAAAACAACACAAAAAGTCCAAAATTAATGAAATAGGTGTTATAAGGATATCTTGACCTTACCACCCTCACCAACTTGCCAACTATGATGTTTTTTCTTTGACACATTCATTGTCGGCATAGGAATTGTAGTTGGATCTTCAGAAACCTAAATGAAAATTGTTGGTATTAGTGTGATCACCACATAGAATTGTTAATTGAAAGAAAGTATCAAAATTCAATGCCATGCATACCCTCGGGGGGTTCACCTAAAAACATTTAGCATACCACGTGCATTCAAAAGGAGGGGTATTTTAATCCAAATTTTTGGAAAATTTTAACAGAATTACAATAACAGGAGGGGTTTTTAATTCAAATTTTGAAAAAGTTCACTTAGTTCATAAGTAAACAGGAGTGTTTTTATTGTGGGAGAAATTTTAGTTGAGGGGTTTTCTTAATACCCTTTGAATGCATGTGATATATAGAGTTTCTTAGTAGTGCACCCCCCAAGTGCATACCACTCTAGCATAGTTTCCTCAATGGTTGAAATGAACACCCCACCAACTAAGCCAGCTTTCCATATACCAAATCTCCTTCTTGGCAGCATTGCCCTTTTTCCAAAAGTCTTGAATCTCTTGAAATGCAAGACTTTCCTCATTTCGTGTTTGCAAGAGCGGCCATTTCTCACATAGTTCTTTGTTCCTACAATGTTGTGAAGCCACAACATATTTGGTGTTATGTTGATGGAGGATTTGTTCCCAATGGAACACAAAAGAGCGTTCCCTGTCTTCCATCAATTCACCACCATTAAACACTTGTTGTACTACAAGACAATTTCATTGTGCTTCATTTGATATGAATCCATGGAAGGTTGTCTTACGATCACTGGAATGCACCATAACCTCATTGAGGTTTTGTGAAAATATTGTATGAGTTGTTGCATCTTCTTCCTTCACTTCACATGTTGCAATTGTAAGAACCTCCCGCAAGCTGAAAAAAAATAGATCACTTTCTTTATGTTGTGCCTGTTGTCAAATTATGCAAGAGACAATGAGGCAAGTTGTGCTTATACCTATGATCATGCACACATTGGCAAGAAAATTTTGACCATACATGGACTCTATGGGTGTGGTCCCCTGAGACATCAAGTCATTGTTTGCTTGGGTGTAGCCATTTTTGGTGAGGTTTAGGGACTTTTCTATATATAGGTATCTTGCATGACCCATAACTTATGCATTGCTCAATGCAATTAGGAAAATTTGTCTTCAAGATGTAGTACACATTCCAAACTTGAACATGAGAGCAAAAAATTATGGAATAAGGATTTGGAATGAGACTGTTAAAGCATTACAAGTGCTATGTTGCACATGAAGCATGCATCCTGAAGACTATATGATATAGCGATTGATTCAAAAACGTAAAAATTTTGTTCTATACATACATGCAACCAAGTAATCATTAAAAAGTACACTTCGTGAGCTTCTCCTCAACCCAAGGAAACATCTAAATGAGAACATTAGGCATGGGTTAACGGGCCTCCAATGTTGTGCTAAAGTGATGCATAGCCATTTGAGGACACACTCCATAATGTTTTTTTGATTTGTTGAAAACCAAAACGGATTGAAAATTTGGATAGTGGGACTACTGCATGGTGGTCTTAAGACATTGATAGTTGCTAGTATTGGTATCTAGATTCACCCTAAAATGAAAGAAGTTGGAAAAGTGCAATTTGTGCATGTGAAAAGATATTTTAATAAATCCAACACTAATTATAGCTTTGAATTGTTTATTTTTCCATGCACTTGCTTGCTATATGGCTCATAAGCATGCCAAAGGTCATTGCATTTAATAAGACACAACATCAAAGCTGATAGTGTGCACTTTGACCTATTTGTGTTTTGAAGCATTTTAGGTCACATTGCACTTGTTTGGGATATCCAATTCTGAGCTGACGTGTAGTGGCATGGGGGAAAACCGACAGCTGAAATTTTGCTGCTCCTGCAAATTTTAAAATTTCACACCTCTCACCCATCAAATTTTGGAAGATTAAGTACCTACAACCTGCCCCTACCTTGCGAATTCCCTGCAACCCGCACACACCTTGACGTGACCTTGCGTAAACTTTGGTTTACCATTGTCTTCTTTTGGGTAAGTTGTCTTCTATTCTTTGCTTGCCTCACCAGATAGGTTCTCTGGGGCTATTCTAGATTGATCATGGCCATGGCGTCAATGGCAACATGCAGCTTGTCATGGCTTGCAAGAGAAACAGACTGAGGTTGCAAGACAAAAAAGTTGAAAAGCCAGGTGAAGGCACAAGGAACAGAGTGCGAGTCGAGAGAAAAGCGCTTGCACGATATCAAATTGGCAATGGAAGACACTTTTGCAAAATCTACAAAGGGGAAAAGAATGAGAAGAAATACGACTCCTTGTAGACCAGCAGTAGCAAGAAGCGGTTACAAGTGCACGCATTCTAGCATTGCCATCGGAGCAAAGAACACGAGTTGTGGTGTCACAATTGGTGGAATCATTTGAGGCAGCAACATTAGGCCATTCAGATGATTACTAGTCTCGAGTCTTCACAAGCTTTAGACTGCACCCTAAAGTTCATAGAGTAACAACCCTACTAACACCTCAGGAGATGCACGCCCAAGAGGCGATGCTCTCTAACGTGAGAAATGGCATATACAAAGTGAAAGGGGTGCACAGATTAGATCAACTAGTTGTAAAGAGGGCGACATTAGCTATGTTGGTGTCCCCTGAAATAAAGGAGAAACGGCTTGGGAGCACAATGTCGAAGATGTCAATCAGAAGGACCAACGCGGCTCTAATAGTTGAATGCAGAGTGAAAGAAAGCATGATCATCTCGATCCAAGAAGTCTATGGGCTTTAATAGAACACAAGAAAAGGAGAGACACCCTAAATGTGGAAGTCATTGCTCTAGTAATGGCATTTTGGCACAAAATAATGAGAGTTTCTCCAAATAGAAAGGACATCTATAAGAAGCGGATGGGACACAAGGTGTTGTAGATGCAGTTGGTACACTACCCTTGAATAATAGCTAGATGACAGCTATCCTTATGTACTCTAGTTTGTGGCTCGGTTAGTATGCCACCTTAGTTAGCTGAGTTTGGTTTGAGACCCACATATAGGGTTCTTCTATTTCTTTGTACTAGAGTTCTTTTGGCTTTCACAACTAAGAAGAGAAAAACTATTTTCAGCCTCCACCTTTGTGTGTGTTCCCCCATTGTGTATGTGAGAAAGCCGCAAGTGAGACTCCTTCCTTCTCTCCCACTATCTTCACAACTTGAACATTGAACTGCAAAGAATGGGATATTCATTTCATTGAGAGATATTTATACATGCTGGTCTCTAAACAACTGATAGTGGTACCTCCATGATGGGACTTGCTGGGACAAGAGACCCTCTAGTTTTGGGGGGACCTCTTGGGTCTCTGCACAAAGTAGGATAAACTCATGCATACCCCCAGAAAGTGGGGGAACCTCATGAGTTCCTCCACAAAGTGAGGGAATTTTTTGAGTCCCTCCACAAAGTGGGGGGACCTCAAAAGGTGTAGGCATTTAGTCTTTCTCTCTCCGGTTTTAGTTTCTCTCTCTCTAAGACTTGATTTTGCAAGTATGATCGGATCTCTTTGAGAGAGGTTTTCGGTAATCCTTATCCTTTTAGATCCATCATACCATATTTTATGCTTAAGATATTCCAAGTTGAGCTTTGCCGCTACTCTACACAAACAATGATCTCATCTTCATTGCTCTAGACTACACTTGTGAGTCTTGTTGCCACCACCTCTAGGGATTATAGAGGGGTGCATGGTTCAAGAGTCCACGATTGAGGAGTGGAGAGCCAGTCTCCTTTGTGACTTAAAGGGGTAAAGAGTTGAGGAGGAGGGATAAGGGCGGAGGAGGGAGGAGGAGGAGGAGGGAGGGCAGAGAAGGGAGGAGGAGGAGGGACGATGAAGAAGGGAGGAGGAGGAGGAGGAGGAGAAGGGGGAATTGCAAGATTAGAGCATGCGATCACATGATATTGTTGAGGGAGCATGGACCCAAGGTTAGAGCATGCTATCACATGATAGTGTTGATGGGATGAGTAGAAGAAGGGGGAAGGATGGGAGGTTGCAAGGTTAGATCATGCTATCACACGATAGTGTTGAGAGATCCTGGACCCAAGGGATATCAATGACATGAACACAACAGTGAACTTGAACATTGAACCCCAAAGAGTGGCAGCTTCATTTCATTGAGAGATATTTATACATGTTGGTCTCTAAACAATTCTCAGTGGTACCTCCACGATGGGCACTGTTGGACAAGAGTCCCTCCACTTTTTTTGGGGGCACGTCTTGGGTCTCTACACAAAGTAGGGGAACCTCGTGAGAACCCCTAGAAAGTGGGAGAACCTAATGAGTCACTCCACAAAGTGAGGGGATCTTTTGAGTCCCTCCACAAAGTGGGGGGACCTCAAAAAGTGTAGGCATTTAGACTTTCTCTCTCTAGATCCTAATTTTGCAAGTATGATTGGATCTTTTTGAGAGAGGGTTTTGGTAATCCTCATCCTTTTAGATTCATCATACCATCTTTTAGGCTCAAGATATTCCTAGCGGAGCTTTGCCACTACTCTACACAAACAATGATCTCATCTTCATTACTGCAGAAGGCACTTCTAATGCTTGTTGCCACCACCTCTAGGGTTTAGAGAGGGGTGCAAGGTTAAGGAGTCCAGGGTTAGGGAGTGGAGAGCCAGCGTCCTTTGTGACTTCAAGGGGTAAAGAGTTGAGGAGGAGGGACAAGGGTGGAGGGAGGAGGAGGAGGAGGAAGTAGGAGAACCGGAGGGCTTGATGGTGCTACTTTGAGTGCAATTCTCCACTATCCCATCACCTAAATGAGATAGGAGTGCACCTGCTGAGCACCAGCCTTAAAAATCACCTGCTAAAAATTTGATGAGGAGATAAGGAAGGTACAAAGTATCTCCAATGAAGAACACTTGGATTAGTGATTTGAGTGATAGCTTAGGGGAGATGCTGAAGCTAAGGTAGAGCAGGCACAATCCAAGGTAGATGTAGCAAACACAAGGAACTGCATGTTGGGATAAGTATAATCAAGGGCTTGCTCTATGATGCATGTGTGCATCTAGGGGAGTCACATGTGTGTTTGTGTGTGTTGTAAAGGCACATCAAGTGCTATGATGTGTCTAGTGTGTGACCTAAGTGATGATGTAAGACAAAGGCAATCCCACTGATGTAGGGATTGATTCCCACTGATGTAGGGGCTAATTGCCACTTATGTAGGGAAGGTATTACCTTCTCCCCCTTTCTATAAGAGAGAGTCCTCTCTCTCACATTCCATAATAGAGAACTACCATCTTTCTTTCATTGTGCTCTCACACCTCTTGCAAGATGCATCTATTCTATCCTACGAGATTCTACACTTGGCATTAGAGCTTTAGGTTCTAGATCTAGCCTAGCCTAGCATTAGATGCTATCTCTAGCACAAACTACTAGTTTCTCAAAGCTTCTTCATCTGCTCCATCTTCCTCCTTCTTCCCCAAAATCTTTGAGAGCTCTGTTCTCTATCTATAAGTGACCATTGCTCAAAATCTTTGAGCTACAAACTCCTCACATATGGGCAAACTTCCAACTGTAAGCATTTAGGGAAATTTCGATTGTACGCGCAATGCCAACACTCAGACTCCTCGACAAACTCTCATGCAATGCTGCCTCTGTGCTTATCCTTTTGCAAATTCCTCTGAGCGCAAGCTGCGCGACACTGAAGGCAAGCTGCTGTTGAAATCTTGCTAGTAGCCCTTCTCGGGTATAAGGACTTTCTTCTTGCATAAAAATCCCCTTGAATAGAGCTATGAGCTATGAGAATTGCACCCTCCAAGTTCGGGTCTCTGTTTTGGACAGTTTTGACAATGTTGTGAGTTTGATGCTACATTAGATGCTACTTTAGCATTTCTGATGTTTTAAAGTGTTGAATAGCATCAGTACAACTGTGGCTATAGCGTTCCTTTAAGTTGCTATACCTGGATTTGCTTGGAATACTTTCATTTAGCCACCTCTATGAAGCATGCAAGTTGAAGCATCATTTCCATTATGATTTGTAGTATGGAATTTGGTTACAAGCCTTTGCTCCACTAAATTCTTGTACTTTGAAGGATTATTTTTTATTGCTCATATTTTCACTTGTAAGGCACTAGACACTACCCTCGGGTAAGATCTTGCCATGGAAGCTAAGACTTTTTTTGAGAAGTTGGATGGAACTAGTTTCCATACTTGGCAAACAAAAGTTGAGTTTATGCTTATGAAAAAGAAGATATGGAATGTTGTGAATGGAAAGAATTCTACAAAAGAAAAAGCTAATTGGTTGATCAAAGACAAGAAGGACTACTTCAACAACAAAGAAAATTTGGCTGAAGGAAGAACTCCATCAGCAAATGAAGAAAATGAAGATTATGCTTTTTAAGCACTTTTTTGTTTATCATCACTTGGTCAAATTTTTGAGGTTCTATGCTTGGAGTAGTACTCCAAAAAGAATATGTTATGTAAATCACCTCTGGTCACCATATGATGTAGACCATGTGATATGTGTTTTTTCTATCCCATTTCTATGAACCTCACACCCTTGGGAACCCTTGCTAGCATGAGATCCTAGCCATAGATTTATCCTTGACCACCATGAGATGGCATGAGAAACTATGAGACTAGATGTATCCTTGACACTGCAAGAGGCAACCCCTTGAGGGGGGTATGTTGGGATAAGTATGATCAAGAGCTTGCTCTATGATGCATGTGTGCATCTAGGGGAGTCACATGTGTGTTTGTGTGTGTTGTAAAGGCACATCAAGTGCTATGATGTGTCTAGTGTGTGACCTAAGTGATGATGTAAGACAAAGGCAATCCCACTGATGTAGGGATTAATTCCCACTGATGTAGGGGCTGATTGCCACTTATGTAGGGAAGGTATTACCTTCTCCCCCTTTCTATAAGAGAGAGTCCTCTCTCTCACAATCCATAATAGAGAACTACCATCTTTCTTTCATTGTGCTCTCACACCTCTTGCAAGATGCATCTATTCTATCCTATGGGATTCTACACTGCAAGCATGACTATAAACCAAGGTGACTGAGGAAAAGGAAAACTAAGCTTAAAGTTGTATATGGAGGAGAGGAAAAGAAGACAAGGAGATGAGGAGCGCGCATCAAGTCCCTAAAATAACCACTAAAGGACATTGAAATGGTGGCAGAGAGTGTCACGTACTTGAATGCAGGAATGCACATGTGTGTAGATGACGCAACAATTGAGAGAGATTGGCCCTCCAAATGGGGTGGAAGGAGTGCCCACGTGAGTGTATTTTTTCTAGACTCTTCTCTACATGCTCCACACAAGCCACAATCCATATGCATGCAAAGGCCCATACACACCATGAATGACATGAGAGGGTGCAGCCCTCATGCCTTTGGAAACAGAAGTGTTTGTAAACTCCACCGGAGTGCAAATGATGAGCAACATAGAAGTTTTAGGACCTCCTGAGTCCATCGAAATTGACAGATCTGCAAATGGTTGCTCTAAACATGAGTTCTAACACCCGAGTAGAAAAACGTAGAAACTGACACAGTGAGTCAGAAATCCAATGAAATGATTCCAGATTCAAGAATAAAGGTGTTTCCAAGCTCTTGAAGTGAAATGATACCAAAAGCAAGCAATAGTTGCCTCTACAAGTCAATACAGAGTCTCTATTGTCGAACGGAATAGGGAAAAGCTTGAAAAACGACTTTCTCTTTGAAAACACTTAACAGGCTCTCAAAACCACTTTACAAAACCAAAGTGACTTTCCAAAGGTTCCTTCAAGGTCTCTGCTCACTCAGATGCAAGTAAAATCACCCACAGAGCTTCCCACAAAGCTTCTCCTTCCTCCCACAAAGCTACTGAGCTTCCATGCATTCACATACGCTCAGCTAGATCACCCAAGCTCTGATACCAGTTGAGAGTGCTCTCAACAGAAGCAAGAACAGAAGAGGGAGAGAGAGAAACAGAGAGTCACACAAGTTTTGGTGGGTGCAAAACATCCTAATCTTCTTTTTCATTGATTTATATATGTGTTTGAGTATTGTACATAATCGAGGTAAAGGCACAGTGACCTTTAACCCCCACACTTCTTGCTATGTGTATTCTAGAGTTAGAGACGACTTAATTTGTGTCATTATTTGATTTGGAAACCTATCTTTCTAATATTGCTTCAATTATTTCCGAATCCTTCTCAATTGATTATTCAATCATCACTGGGCGGCATCATATACCTCGGTTATAGTCTTGCAATTATAGTGATCCAATCGCTCTTTAATTTCTTCATGCAAGCCCTTGACAAAACTTTTGAATAACTAGTGCTCTGTTAGCGACATATTTCTCTCTATGATAGTGTTTTTTAGGCTGTAGAAATAATCTATCACACAGTATCCCAATTCTTTTGAACTACCCTTACAACATCACTTTATGAATCCCATTGTCTAACCTTTCATGATTGCCCAGATTTGTGGGTAATGCATCTGGATGAAGATATAGCATTTCTCCATTAGTGAGTGCAAATAGTAGCATAAAATATTGTTGTAGCATGGGCCAAGAGCTTTGTATTTCCACATTCAATTTGAGGTACTTTGACCAAGGATTGTGGGAACAATTTGAGGTACCATACATATGGTTCTCTAATCAGAGCTTGTGGGAACAAGTTTAAATAATGTTCCTCATGCCTTGAGGTGTCTCCCAACCATTTTTTCTCAAATAATGTAATGAATTATTTGGGATCACCTCTGCCTGAGAACATAGGCATGTATGTAGATGGATCATGTTGCATGTCAAGTTCTTGTGCTATTTACTCCAATTGATCCAATGTATCATTTGTATATATGTCGAGGTATTAGATTTTGTCTTTTGAAAGTCGATCCCATATGGGTTCCATTGTGGGATGTTGATGATGTTCTTTTGAACAATGTCAATTTGCCGATGATGCATTAACCTTTGAATAATACTTTTACAAGTTCCTTAATAATCCTTAAAATTTTGCAAAAATGTTGCTTGCAAATGGCTAATCATGTTAGTGAAAATTGCAAGCAATTCTGGTACGTTTGGGTAAAGTTATGATCATTTTTATGTTGAAATGTGCCTCAAAATGGAGAGATGATTGGCCTCTAAAATGATGACAAAAATTAGGCCAAAAGTACATGAATGATTTGAATACTTTCAGAGTAGGAAAGTGGGTCTTTGACAAGTTCCAATTTGGGCTTCAAATGACCAAGAAAAAGGCCCTAAAGTAAGGGAAAAATGCTCAATTTTTTATTAAGGACCTCCTTTTTCTTAACAAGAAGTAAAAAATTAATAAATAAAGGAGGTGGTTAAAGTAATCTAACCTAACCGATGACCACCAACTAAACTATGGTTAGTTCTATGCCTACTCTCTCTACCTCCCCCCCCCCCCTCTCTCTCTCTCTCTCTCTCTCTCTCTCTCTCTACCTCTCCACGCTCTACCTCTCTCTACCTCTCCTCTCTTTACCTGTCTCTTTTATCTCTCTACCTCTCTTAACCTCTCCTCTCTCTTCTCTTTCTCTCACACTCCTTATCTCACTCTCTTTTCTCTTTCTTTCTACAATGACTTCTAGCATGTGGGTGTGGGCAGTGGCATCTGCAAGGTAGTGGGAGAATCGATGGTGCAGCATGGAAATTGCTGGCATGCTGGTGTTGAAGTGGCAGGTTGGCCATGTGCGGTGCCCAAGGGTCGATGGCCCGGTGTGCTGTACAGTGCCCAAGGGCCAACAACTAAGAGTTGCAGTGCCCAAGGGTGTGCTACACCTGAGGGCGGCTCACGTTGTGGAATCCAAGGGAGGCACCCAAGATGCCTGAGGGTTGTGGCACCCAAGGTCTTCGAGTTAGCATACGAGGTAGTTTTGAGGGGGATGAGGGGAAAGAATGTAGGGTTTGAGGGGGAAAGAAAGAGTGGGAGGGGGGTTTAGAGAGAGAAACTAGACAGATGGTAAGAGAGGGGAGTAGGGAGAGTGGACATGGGGAGAGGAGAGGGTAACGGGTGGTGAGGGAAAGGTGGCGGTGGAGAGAGGAAAGGGGGTGGGAATGGGGGAGCAAGGAAGGGAGGGGGGAAATGGGTGAGGGGAGAGGAAGGGAAGGGGTGGTGGTGGAGAGACTTAGAAGGGAATAGGAGAGGGGTACTAGAGGAGGAATGAGGGGGAATATAAGAGGGGTGGTGGAGAGAGGATAGAAGGGGAGCAATGGGTGAGGTATGGTAAAGTAGGGAAGAGGGTGTAGAGATAGAAAGGGAGTGGTGGGATGGAGAGAGGTAGGGGGATAGTGGAGGTGGGGAAGGAAGAGGTGTGTAGAAAGAGGTGGAGGTTTGTGGAGTGGAGAGAGGTAGGGGGATGCTGGAGTGGAGAGAGGTAGGGAGATTACCTTGAATGGTAGAGGTGGAGATGATGGATGGAAAAAAAGGAGGTGGTAGGGTGGGAGATGATGGGAGCACTGGAGATGGTGGAGGTGGTAGAAATGGAGGGGGGGAGCTTGACAAAAAAAAGTGGTGGTGGTGGTGTTGGAGATGGTGAGAGGTGGAGGGGATGGATGATGGAAAGTGATTGTGGAGGGTGGGGGGGGGGGGTACGTGATGGAAAACATGGTGGTGGAGGAGGCAATTTGATGGAAAAAGTGGTGGTGGAGGGGAGGGGACAAGGTGGAAGGAAAGTGGAGGAGGTAGGGGAGGAGTTGTATGTAAAAAGTGGTGGTAGTGGTGGTGGACGGAAGTTGGAGGATGGAGAATGTAGGTAAATGAAAAATAAGGAGACCTGACAGAATTGTCTTGCAAAAGTGAGGGAAATGGGTGGTGTCGCAAAAGTGAGAAGAAAGGGGAAAGGGGTAGTGGTGGTGTATGGAAGTTGGAGGATGGAAAATGGAGGTAGATGGAAAATATTGAGGCTTGACAGAACTTGAAGATGGAGGAGAGATGGAAGCGGCTTGCAAAAGTGAGGGGAAAGAGATGGGTTGCTTTTATAGTATGTGGGAGGTTTAAGGGTTAATTTTTTGTGATTATAGTATTAATTTGCTTATGTAAACATTTTTAAGGATGTAATCTCATCTTTTTGCACCAATTAGAAGCATTTCTTCACTCCTTTGCCTTAAGGAATGTGTCTTGAATGGTTTTTTGAAGGGGTTCTTTTTCACACATGCAAACTAGTGCTCCACTTTCACTTCAGGCACCAACCTCTTGGCAACGATGCCAAAATGTTGTTACTGTCTCTCCCAAGTTCAGGTTTCGAGGGTGTTGGTCACCTACACTTGTGTCATTTCTCGTTGGTAAAATAGGTGTTCACAAGTTTAGCATAGGTGCTCAAGTCATATTCCAGTGAGAGGTAAAGGATAAAGTGTGGAAAGTAGTTCTCATGCTTGCGTAGGTGTGAAAGAGGGTTGAATCACGATGCTCTCAGCTCCATGGGAGTTCAAGGGTTTAGAAGGGGGTTGTAGGGTTCGGAAGGGAGATAAGTTGCGAGATCTAACTAGGATCTCCAAGGCTTAGAGAGGGATGCAAGGTTCAAGAGGAGTCCAAAGTTGAGGATTGGAGAGCTAGTCTCCTTCGTGACTTCAAGGGGTTAAGGGTTGAGGAGGATGGACAAGGGAGGAAGAAGGAGGAGAAGGAGGAAGGAGGAGGAAGGAGGAGGAGGAGGGTAGGGAATGGAGGAGAAGGAGGGAGGAGGAAGAAGGTAGGAGGAGGAGGGGGGAAGAGGAGAAGAAGGGGGGAGGGTGGGAGATTGCAAGGTTATGCCGTCACATGACAGTGTTGATGGAGCTGGACACAAGGGAGATCAATGACATGAACACAATAGTGAACTTGAACACTGAACACCAAAAAGTGGGAGATTCATTCCATTGAGAGATATTTATACATGTTGGTCTCTACACAATTCGTAGGTACCTGCAAGGTGGGGCCTCTTTTGTAGGGGACCTCTTGGACAAGAGTCCCTCCACTTTTTGGGGGGAACTCTTGGGTCTCTACAAAAAGTGGGGGAACCTCATAAGTCCCCCTAGAAAGTGGGGCAACCTATGAGTCCCTCCACAAGGTGGGGGAACATCAAAAGGTGGAGACTTTTACTCTTTCTCCCTGGTTTTAGTACTACTGTCTCTAGATCTAATTTTGCAAGTATGATTTAATATTTTCCACATAGGATTTTGGCTATCCTCATTCTTTTAGATTCATCATACCATCTTTCAGGCTCAAGATATTACAATTAGAGTTTCGCCGCTACTCCACACCTAGTGAATGATCTTATCTTCATTGCTCTAGACTGCGCTTCTAACCCTCGTTGCCACACCACACAGAGTGAAGAGGTAGATTGACCATTGTGTTGAATTGGAGGGTAGATCAACCCTTGTGTAGATTCCCTACTTAGAGGTTCTAGGGAAAATTGGAACGGTTTGGAAATAGCTCATGTCCTCTGATTTTGACATTGGTGAAAGCGAACAAAAAGCTGAATATCTGAGGATAATATTTGCAACCTTAGGTTGAGGGAGAAAAGAATCAAAATACATATTGCTATGAGAAGTTGTAGGCAATGAACCTCATGGTAGAGCATACACAAAGCCTGAAAGTTATCCTCTAGATATGTGATAGGGTGAAAACTGCAAGATATGTGGCGACCATGTCATAGATTACTATCACATCCAATGGCCCATGTGTTTACACCCTATGCACTTCTATTGGTGTGCAGTATTCATGAAGGCAACATCAACATGTCTATTGTGAATATCTATTGCATAACGCATGAGTAAATCAAATGTGCCTACCTCATGAAACTATTAAAGAGGAGAAGGTGGAAGATGATCAAGATATGTGTGGAGAGGTTGGTGATGAACATCCACCCAATAAGAAGGTAAAGCCAGGGGGTCAAACTTGTGGATCTACACCCAGTAATACGCGAAAAAAATGTGGTGGCTCTTTCACACAAGATCATGGGGAAGCTTCCATGACTATTTTGCATCTTGCTATGGCCTTGGTTGGACAATACCCATTTTGGTGGTTTCTAGACATTTAATAACTAGCTAGCTCAGCCATTGGTGCTTGCAAGACACCCCATGATGTGCTCATGAGGTTCTACATCTATTTTAAAGATCCTTTTACTCTTCTTTCCTCCAAGAACAACTTGCATTTGAAACTTAATAACTATAACTAGATGAGAGTAGAAAAGCTTATGTGGCTTCGTATGGCTTCTTATCTAAGAGTCTATATATGCAACCTTTCTTGGATGCCTTGTCATACTAAATACCTCCAATGAGTACTTTCCACTTCTCATGAGTCATAGGTCGGGTCCCCAATATCCTTAAATTATTTCTTCAATTTATGTTTGAGTTTGGTATACTACAACACAACGTATGGGTCATCTTCCTTGTTCTCCTCATAATTAGCAACAACTACAAAGTTATTCCTCTCTTAAGATGCATCAGTAAGATCATCAAATTTCCTTCCCAAACTGCACTCCAATGTTTGTCTCATTGACAAAGTCCTCATGTAGAGGTTAAATATGGTATAGTTGTTTCATACTTACAATGTTATAGGGGGTTGGAAATGGCATTGTAGATATCTTATAATTTTCCTCCATAGCAAACTTGAAACTTTAAAAAATATAGTTGTAAGCTTCATGACTTACACTAGCAACATCACAAGCCCAAGCACCTCCTTTTCTTGCACAAGGCCCTTGAAGTCCTTCATCACATCTCTAGAAATTTGTTCATGCAAACCTTTGTGTCTAGGTTCCTTCAACAGTTCAATGACATCACTTGTATTTATTGGAATTCTCAAAACATATGAAGGGTCAATATGATCCATTTCCATTGTTCCCATCCATCCTCCATGCAATTTCTAAAGTAGAGTACAAATGAGTCTTAGTGGAAACAATACAATACCATGAATGTTTTGGAGTACGAAATTTCATAAATACATTGGGAAACAAACTATTGTCTCTGTGCCAACATTAGTACAGAATGTGTGTGTAGAGTAGCGGCAAAGCCCCACTTGTATAAGGCTAGGAATAATCTATCTTAGGAATTCTCAACATGCAAGTTCTACTTGCGACTCCTACATGCAAGTCCTACATTTGATTCCTACATGCATGCTCTACATACAAGTTCAACATGTGAGTTCTACATGCAACATGCAACGTGCAAGTTCTACATGCAACTCCTACATGCAACATGCAACTCCTACATCTGATTTGCAACTCCTACATACAACTTCTATATGCAAGTTCTACATGTAGAGAGAGAATGTCTTACATTTCCTACATGCAAAGAGAAAAGCTCTCCAACTTGTATAAATACCCCATAATGGAATGAAGCCCACAATATTTGGGGCATTGTGTTGAGTTCTACTTTGGTATTCCAAGCAATTGTCTCAAGTGTCCATGCTTCCTTGCACTCCACGTCCAAAAGCATGTCGTAACCTTGTAACTCCTCCCCTCTCCTCCAACCTTGCAACCCATCCTCTCCCTCTCCTCCTCCCCCCTCCTCCTCCTCCTCCTCCCTTCTCCTCCTCCTCCTCCTCCTCCCTCCCCCTCCTCCCTTCTTCTCTCTCTCCTTTTCCCCCATGCTCTTACATCTTCTTCCTCTCCCACTCCTA
The DNA here is from genome assembly GCF_047967505.1 of Dipteris shenzhenensis. Taxonomy (NCBI): domain Eukaryota; kingdom Viridiplantae; phylum Streptophyta; class Polypodiopsida; order Gleicheniales; family Dipteridaceae; genus Dipteris; species Dipteris shenzhenensis. Next base: position 37,072,512 of record NC_141620.1, read on the forward strand.
TGCTCCCCCTGAACCCTTGATTCCTCAACCCTTAACCTCCATGATCTACGAGGGAGATGAGTTCTCCACCATGTACTCTACCGTGAACCTTGGATCCTCCTCCTAACCCTTGAACCACTTCTAACCTCTAGAACCTCTCTTTGAACCTTGGAACCTCTTTCTAGACCTTGAACCTCCCTCTAACCTTGAAACTCCTCCTAAACCCTCCAACCCCCAATGAAGGTGATAGCCTTCATTACCCCAACCATGATTATGCATGTTTCTTTCACACATGCATGCACTATGTTTACTTACCACACTTAAGCCTACGTCTCTCATAGGAATACGACTCGAGGTCCTCAACTACACTTATACTACAAACGACAACATCGGCATATTTGTAGGTGACAAAAAGCCTTGAAACCCTGCATATTAAGAATACCCTGCTCTCCCTGGCATAAGCTGTGGGAAAGAGCCAACATTTGGTGCCGTTGTCAGGGAGACTAGCATCTCAAGTAACGAGTAAACATACACAACTATGTGTAAAAAATGAACTACTATGAAGTTTCACAAATATAACACTCAAGGGCAAGGAGATTACAATTTTTTTCCAACTCTAGCCAAACATATCAACCCTAAGCATCAATCTTGGATTACTACCTTAAGAAATTTTCATTATTTCTTAAAAAGAAGACATTTTCAAAACAAATCAGCCAGGTAATGGAAACAAATGTGTAGATCTTGCAATTTGGATAATTTTACCTTTTTATAGAAGAGCAATCCGAGCTAACCATGAAAAGTTATGGCCCAGGAAGTGTTTAGGGTTTGACCTAACCCTACACCCATTCCTATAAAAACCCACTCCACCCTCTCATTCTTCTTCTTTCAGATCTAGCCTCCATCCTCTTTCCCATTCCTTGCCCTATGCAAGACACTCCTTCCTCTCCATCAACCACCACCCTACTCCTATCCTCACATGATGAGTTATTTCGAGCCCTTCTCGTAGTGATAACCTAGCCATCCACCCACTATCCATTCGCCCTCAACAATCCTCTTACATCGAGAAAGACTTGGAGAGCGTTCAGGCGACCATCACCTCCTCCCTTTGGATTTCTGTCAAAGTTTTCCATCTGTCAAGTTTCCGCTACCACCATTCGCCCCTCCACCCCCCCTCCACCCACCCATCCCCTCCACCCCCCATCACCTCCACCCCCCACCCCTCCCCCTCCCCCTCCCCCCCCCCCCCCGCACCCCCTCCATTTCCCCCCCACCCATGCCTCCCCACCCCCTCCATTTCCCCTCGCCCCCCTTCACCCACCCCCCTATGCTATATATCTAAAGGGATTAAGCCCTTTCTTAAGCCTAAGGGTTGCAAGGTAGCCGTCGATGGATGCAGCGCTAGCCAACGATGGTGCAACGGACCACCCAAGGCAAAACTGCCAAAAATGGGTGGTGGCACCTGCCCCGCCTCGTCGCCGCTCGCTTCGCCTCCTGCGCCCGTAGTGCAGCCTCTTGTGCATAGCCCTCCGCCCCACTTCTCCTCTCCTCCCTCCAATCCTCTCCTCTCCCTCTCCTTACATGCCCTCCTTCCCTCCCCTCTCACCACTCCTCACCCCCTCGACTCCCACTTCCACCCCCCATTTAAGCCACCCAATTGGCGGCTGCCACCCCCCCCTTCTTTTTTTCAATCCAAAAAAAAAAAAACCCAACCTAACCATTAAGTAACCCTAGCTAGGCTAGTACTAACCTAGGTTAGGTTAGACTTACCTTAGGTTAGTTTTCAATTCAAGTTAGATTAGCATAGTTTAGCTTTAGTACTAACTACAGTTAAGTTAGTAAACTAATTGTGCTTAGTTGACCAGGTTAGAGTAACTGAACTAATTGTGGCTAACCACCATTAGCTAGGTTAGTGTGGCTAACTACCACTTACATTAACTAGATTCGTCTAGTTAGGTCAATTGAGCTGGGTTAGTTATTCCCCCTCAATTAGACTTAAAGCCCATTCACACCAAACCTTTGACCAAGAAAAAGCCCCCCCCAACACACAAAAGGGCACAATTGACCCGTACTTTAAACCTTCGTATCTTGCCCGTTTGGGACTGATGAACCGTTTGGGACTGGACCTTGTTTGAACCACGGTTTCACACATAAAAATACCATGCTAAAATACATGCACACACGCATTCGAGGTTAGCATTTAAGGACCAACCTTGTTGACCATCCTTCTAATGTGCTAACAAACTACCTAATGCATCCTCCAAGTAATCTCCCCATGTTTCATTAGAAAATTCCCAAAAAAATGTACTTTAATATTCACGAATCCATTTTACAGCAAACCATTCATTGTTAGGCATACTTCAAACACAAAAGTAAAGAATTAACACCTGAGATAATTGAAAGGCATCAAGAGAATCTCGAGAGTAAGAGACAAGAGGGACTAGTTCTCTCTCTGTGCTCATCACAGATAATGTGTGGATGGATGGATGGTCTTATGGATTGTAGGCCCTTGCAAGTCTACTAAGGTTTTCCAGGACGGTGGTTCAAAGTGATGTAGACGAGGTCTTGAGGCTAATGCAAATGTCAAAGTTTTCCCTTTACTTGGATGAAGGCGTAAGAGTGGTCTGGATGCCATATCGAACATCTATTCAATCATTTGGGATGAGGCTGTGTGATTAGATACCTTGGATGTTAGCTACGCATCTACGTTTAATTGGATTCATCGAATGAGTACGAGTAGCTTTTGCAATAAAAGGACTTAATCTATAGACTATCGAGCTTGAAAGCTGTGAGATTGCACTTTGTGTCCTATAGCTCTTCGTTCTGGGTCTAAATTCGCTATGACTACAAATGTATTCTTGGCTGCAGGTATATGCTACGAGGTGATGAACAAGAAATCATTCATAAGCTTACCGAGGATGGAGACATGTATAACAAGCTTGCTCAATCATTGGCACCTGAGATTTTTGGCCATGAGGATATGAAGGAATTATTACATATCTGGTTGTTTCTCCGACTCGAAAGTTGGCTGATGGAATGGCCCCGCAGATTGATTATGGTTCCAAGCCTACTGATCCCACTACTGTTGATAAGCTTCATAAGCTTCAGCAATCCACCCATACGGGGGGTCTGGACGGAGACGAAAGAGCTTTGGTCTAGTGGGATGTGCGAGTAGTCTTTCAAAACCGAGTTTCAAGCACCCACAAATAGGAGAACACTGCATCATGCGATCATTGAAATGGACAGCCTAACCAAAGACCGCAAATATTACGAAGCGTCAGCAGCTAGAAGTGCTACACCTTCTATACTACCTTATTTTCATAGAAACACGTGTTAGCTTCTCAAGCCTTCCACGTGTCCTCTTCTTGAGGCTCCTCTCCTCTCTTCTCCACCACCTTCCTCTCCAGCCGCCTTCCAATTGCTCGATTGCCTACACAACGATGAAGCAAGCTGAGGCGGAACAGTTGCAAATAGAGGCAGACTATCGGCACATAACAACTCGAGGAGGAATTGCATGGGACGAAGTCAGGAGTGTGCTGTGTGTGTGATGGCCTCTGCGGTGTAGGAGCACAGACAACAAGGGTGTGTGCAGGTCATTGCATCGCATCAGACTAGTCCGCGATCATTTGTCCAAAAGCTTCTTCTACATCCCAAGCTTATCGATAGCCTCAGCACCCCTCATCGATGTGCGTTCCAAACCTTGCCATGCCATGTCCTCTTCTTCCCTCCACTCTCTCCGTTCTTCTTCTTCCTCCCTCCTCGGCTGCTTGCAAGCATTAAATTTTTGGAAATCCCTGTAAAGAGACACCTTTCTTGCTTGCATCTCCTTCTAGCTCCCAGCACAAGTTGCATCCAATATCAGCAATGCTGGCCGCATCAGCTCGCTCCCGCTTCCTCCCTTACCATCCGACTTCCTTGGATGATGGTGATCAGTAGCTGCAGCAACAACAACAATAGCATGAGCTCCTTCCTGGCCTTTGCTGCCCCCTCACCCTCATGTGCCCCTTGAGGATCATCGTGCACTCATGGGATTTTCCAAGCCTTGGTGCAATGCGGTCCTTAGTGGAGAGCTGCACCAGCTATGTAAAGCTTTGGGTATTCTTGAACCTTGGATATATCTGGCCTTCGATCCAAGGAAGTATAGTAGCAAGAGCTACCTTTCGACTTGGCTGGAAGCTTATGGCCCTCAATTGAACCTTTGGCACCATCTCGGCCCTCTTCGTGCATTGTCAGAGGCTCAATTTCTCAAGGGTTTTACTTTTGTTGCTCTAGGTGGCAAGTTGTATGTAGTGGGTAGCAGGATTTGCACCAAAAGTGCCGAACGTACTTGGATAGAACTTGAGCTGCAGGTAAGAAAGGAGATGTTTGTATTCAATTAAACAACCCGAAAGTGAAAGCAGGCGCTAGCATGTCAACACCACAAGTAAATTTCTTCTGCCTAGTAGAGACAGGGAGATCCGGAGGTGAAGCATGTGTTGGTAAGCCATTGATGAGAGGACCTGAGCACAATCATCGGATAACGGCTAAGGTGTCGCTTGGTGAGGGGAGGTTTCCTGCGAGAGGGGAGGTTGTCTGTGATAAATCCCATTGTGGCAATCCTGAAAGCACAGGAGACCACAAACAGGGCGATATTGCAGAAAGCACCGGTGTCAAAGGGGCTACTTTGTAAATTTTTGATGAAAAGCGGCAAAGGCGACAATTGCAATCCATCAGGTGGAATCTCACAAATCCAGTTTTTGCCAGTGGTCGTTGTGTTCTTATTAATTCCAGAAAGAATCTTACGGAGTTGATTGTTTTGTAGTTCGTGGATGAAGACATTGTATTCAAGGTAGAAGTTGTCGAAATGGAGCCTTGGTGGAGATTTGAACACTTCCTCCTCACAAGACGACCCTACAGAGCTAGGGACGTGCACTTAAGAGAAACTTTACATCAACAATATGCATTTGATGCCATAGCAAAAAAGCTATGGAGGATGTTGAAGACGCATCAAGTGACCTTCGAATGTCTTGATCCCGTTTAAATTGTGTAGATGTGCAAGTATTTGGATACTATCTACATCTCAGGGTACCAGTGCACTCTACAAGTCGGGACCAAACCTTGCCGATTATCCTTACGTTATTGTGCCCAACAAGGTAGAGCATCTCTTCTTTTTCATGATCGGAAATGACAAGTCTTATAACAGCCCCACGGAGGAGAAAATGAAACTAGAGGAGCTACTCAAGGAAAAGGGGGAGCTAGAAACAAAATCGCATGACTACTTGATTATAGGCATTCACATGAAGATAGAAACAAGGGGTTTCGTCCCTTCTTTCTACACAATTATGGACATAAGAAAGGTCGAAGCAAACTATTATAATTAAAGGATTACAAATGCTAAATATCTTGGTGATAAAAACAATATATCTTGATTGGGCTTCTGGGTTAAAACAACAGTCGACGCAAGGTAAGAGGCTATCCACAAGAAAGTAGGAGGCATTCAATTGAAGGTCAACCAAACTAGGATAAGAATTGACTCAAAGTCAAGGTATAGTGCAGTTTGGGATGAGCATGCAAGCAAGGGGATGCCAAAGTGATCACATGCTGGAAGCTGATTAGTGAGGTCCTATGTATCCATATTCCGAGTATTGGGGGTAATAGATGGAACACCAAATCTTTGTTGTGGTAGTCATCTACTTTTGTTTCCTCTTTAGCCAAGCAAAGGGGGGGGAAGAAGGAATGGTAGGAGAAGTAGCAGGCAGTGGAAGCTACGGTTGACAAACTTGCAAGAGAGGGGTAGCCCCAGTATCCCAGATCTCACCATGACTGACTTCCTAGGAATCACATGACTCCCTATGCAGAGACAATCTTCCCACATCTGTCCAGATTTCCCATATAATTTCACATTTACATCTCTCCAGAAGAGAGTATAATATTGAAAGTGCTTTTGACTATAGTAGGTTTCTCTACCAGTGAGGGAGGTTGATCGCAAAGGAAAGAGAACATTTACAGTTGTGACTAAGTTGGACAAATATTTGGAGGGTTTGTCTAAAAATGTGAGGAACACTACGATTGAAATAGCCCTAGGATATGTGTGTATAAGGAATTGAACAGATGAAGATCATTTCTACAAGAATACAAAGCATAAACATTTTTAGGATGTGGAGGATCTCACTCTGTGAGGGATGCGAGGGTCGGGCGGATGGAGATAATCTTTTTTGGGTCTTTAGAGGAGCTCACTGTGTAGAATGTGGACATAAAATGCCCAAGATTCATATTCTCCTTCCATTTGTTTTGTAGGGGATGAGAGAGAGAGAGAGAGAGAGAGAGAGAGAGAGAATATGAATATATATATATATATAATGCTAGCATGCAAAGAGAGAGAGAGAGAGAGAGAGAGAGAGAGAGAGAGAGAGAGAGAGAGAGAGAGAGAGGTATATATATAGAAAAATTAAAAAAAATAAAAAAAATCAAACTTTTCCCCTCCATTTTATGTGTGTGTGTGTGTGTGTAAACACTTACATATATATCTATAAATATATATATAGATATAGATGTGATAGTCTATAAGTGTAAACACTTAGAACGAGAAAATAAGTGTTTGTCCACTTCTTCAATAATCATTGTGGCCTAAGGACATTACTATTGAGCATCTCAATAAGGACAGCTTTTTCATCATGTGAGTACGAGCCTTGATCATGTAGCGTTTCATATCATAAAAGGCTTCCAAGGGGATGTGTCTTGAAGAGGATGGGTCTTCCCTAAAGACTTCAAACAACTATATTCAAAGATTGCTAGAGTTAGGTTATTGTAAGCGAAGTGGCTGAAGTCCCTTGTAAGCCTTTATCCCTTTTTGAACTTCTTTCCCAATTGACGAACGATTAACATAGATCCAACTTTAAAATTCCTAAGAAGAATGCGATTTATAAATAAAATCTTAAATTGTATTCCTTGAAATGAAAGGGATCCTAGGATCCCAACCTTGAGACCCAATGGAGCGGGTTGCTAGCCCTTGTCTTAGACTTGACGGAGAGGGTCGCTAGCCTGTCGTAGACGGGTCAAGTTTCTCGTCCTAACAAACTTGGCAAACTTGCTTCTTCTTTCATTCGCTGTTCTTTTTGTCTGGTCAAATGCTGCAGTCTTTCTGAATAGTGTATTGGAATCTTTTGAATGCGAACCCATTTCTAGTAACATGGAAGAAGAGGAAGATAAATCGAGTTCTATACCTCGTGATGCAAGTGGGACGATTGGGAGACAGCAAGTGAAAGAGGTTACGTTGATGATGAACCTGTCTCAAAATCTGGGCTACCTCCGTCAGACCTTTGCTCTCCCCCGATCATTGCATATATAAATGTTTTGGCCAACTTCGACTGAGCTTTCATGTACCTATGGCGTGGCCAGAGACTTGGAAGACACGGCAGACTCAATTCCCCTCTGATTGGCTCGGCGCGCAGAACATCTAATTGCCTGAGCTGAGTGTCACGATTATGACTTGAAGTTTCTAATAGAATTTGAGAGTTGCCAACGGGAGTCCTATTATTTGAGAGTTGCCAACGGAATTAGGACTCTAAGAGTTACTCTGGGCGTGGAAGGGATTTCGAACAAGGAAAGGATACGATGAGAATTATTCACTGGGCAACCAATTGAGGTGGCGTACCATCTTAGCGAAGAGTAGAAACTATCTCTTAATGTTAACTTTGCTTACAGAGCATGAATGGGTGGATGGAGGGGAATTTAAAGCTTGAAGAAGGAGAAGGAAGAGGAGCCATAGATGCCTACCACGCCGCATTCTTCCCTCACCTTATCACCTTCCTCTTCAGCTTCCTCCTCTTGGTCGTCTTCACCCGTGATGCGTCGTTTCTCCACCATTTTTGCCATCGGGCTCGCCATCTCTTCCATGCTGCCCCATCTCAGAGCGTCGAAGGAGCTAGCTCTGTGCGCCGCAGGTGCTCCCCCATCTTGCGACAGAGCGCAAGCTGCAAGGGAGGAGGGTCGTGGTGCGGGCCTGGGCAAAGGAAGGCCGAGGGGAGGCGGCAGGAGGAGGGGAGCTCGTGGAAAGGGGAGAGGTCAGAGCAGGAGGCAGGGGAGGGGGAGAGGCGGAGAGGATCCATGGGGAAGGGAGGCATAAAATGGGGGAGAAGGAAGTGGCTATGGGGATGAAGGAGGGGAGAAACCATAGACAAGGTCGCAAGCGAGCCTAGTCATGTTGGAGGAGGAGGCTATGGCGATGATCGCCTCCTCTTCTCCGACTTCTTCGTCGACTGTTGTTGGCTGCCGGCCACTCCAGCTGCTCACACACCCGTCAGTCTTCCACCCCCTTTTGCTTCATTTCCTCTTTCATTTACACAGAATCTGTTAGTAATTCGTTCTTTGCTGCTCTCACACCCGTGAGTCTTCCCCTTTTTGCTTCGTTTCCTCTTCCCTTCCACAGTCTTCGTTCGTAATTCGTTCTTACCTCTACCGCATCTTTCCCTCCTGCAGGAAACCCGACGCTGAACTAGCTGTGCTTCGCATGCATCGGCCTGCCTCTTGGGCAACCACATAGCTTTAACCAGGAGGAGCAGGGAGATACAAAAGAGGGGTGCGGCTGTGGAAAGAGCACGAGGGATCAAGTGGAGAAGGAAAGCGGTGGATTTGGGGAGCTTTCCAGGTGGGTTTTTGAGGAGCTCGCAGTAGCGGCGGGGAAGAGGAGAGAGATCGAGAGCTAGAAAGTAGAGGAGGAGAAGGTTTGGAGCTGATGAGGAGGAGCAGAGAGATCGAGAGCTCGAGAGTAGAGGAGGAGAAGGTCTGGAGCTGATGAGCAGAACCAAGAGGAGGAGGTTGAGCGAGAGAGAAGGATTTCACAAAAGAGCGAGAGGGAGTGTCATTGATTTCCCAAAGGAGAGGGAGTCCTTTACTCAGCGAGTGTATGGGGGTGCGAGGAGGGAGGAAGTCCAATACAGACAGGGGTTGAAACTTAGCACATGAAGGGGTAGGAGAAGGTAAAAGAACCGAGAATTCCTCAACAAGATAAGTCAGACTTAAGAAAGGATCGTAGTGGATTTGTTGTCTCTTGCACACTCTTGCATAGCTAAAGCTTCCAAACTCCAATCTCAACACCATATCTCCAATCTCAACAGGATGCACAGCTCCCAATTTACACTTTGATGGAGTAAAAAGCCATAAAGCCAATTATGAAACTCACTCGCCCAAAATAGAGTTTTTGAATTTCAAAAATTCTCCCAAAAAATAGGAATAATCACTAAACTTTGCCCCAACTCAATCCTTAAGCACTCTCTCTAGAAGAGCGCGTGCTAATAAAAAGAAAGTCTAAAAAAATACCTATTTTTCTTTTTAACACACATCTTCACTAAGGCCTTCCTATGGCAGGCCAAAAAATGGAGGTCGCATTGCATTAAACCCGAGTTTTCTATGAACACTCGGACTCACCACAGGGTGTGATATTTTGGTGAGTTTTTTGTCACGAGCTTTTTTCTAGTTTTCATGAATTTAGTGAGCTTTACATTCACTTGAGAAAGAGAGAGAGAGAGAGAAGGGGGGGAACATAGAGTGGGGGTGGCTAGAGGTTTGGGTTGTGGTTAGGAGGAGAGAGGGGGGGAGGGGGGCCGAGGATGAAGGAAAGGGGGAGCTAAAGGAAAGGGGGAGGGACGAGCAAACCTATGGCATGGAGAAGGGGTGGGAGAGCTGGAATGTATATTCAATATCATAGTGGAGAATGGAGAGGGAGTGTTAACATATAAGATATGTAAAGAGGAGTGCAAGGAGGAGGGAGAGGATGAGGAATATGAAAGTTATGTTCATTTTCCAAATGCGAAGGGAAAGGGAGAGAATCTGGAAGAGAATCTGGAAGGTATGTTCATACTCAAAGTAGAAGGGACTAACTATGGGAGATATGCTCATTTGCAAAGTGTATAATTTAATAGTTTTGACATCATATATGGATTCCTCTCGAATTCCGGTCATTTTGAGTACCAGCATGACCATATTCCGATAAAAATTGGAAGAATTGTGCCTAGCAATAGGCCCAATATAGGCCAAAACCATGAATTTAGTTTTGACCTGCCTATTTTGGGCCTATTACCGGACACAATTCTTCCAATTTTTATCGGAATATGGTCATGCTAGTACTCAAAATGACCGGCATTCGACGAGGAATCCATGTGTGATGTCAAAATTGTTAAAATATACACTTTGCAAATGAGCATATCTCCCACAGTTCCTCCCTTCTTACCTTCCATTTTTTTTCCCTCCTTCCTCATATCTCCCTCCCCCCTCCCTCTTTTTGCATATTATCCACTCTCCCACCTCTCCCACATGCTATGAAAATGAACATAATCTCTATCCCCCCCCCTCCTCCCTTCCCTTTCTATTTTTTCCCCATCTATTTTTAAAAAAAACATGTATGGATTTTTCAAAAAGCTCATAAACAAAGGAAATGGTAAAAAATCTCACATTAAAAATCTCGCCAAAATTTTTTTCCCCTCACAAGACTATCTGCCTTGTGACTATGATTACCCCAATGATGACTGCCACTACGATTACCCCGATGATGACTGCCATTGCGACGATTACCCCAATGATGACTGCCACTGCAGTTATGTGCAACATGTGGTTACTTGAGGAGACGATGTGGTGACACAGGGTGGAGTGACGCATTATAATTTGCTCTCCTGTCAATGTCTAGTTTGTGGAATGCAACGTGTCATAATTTAGAGGATTTAGAATCCGGATTTACTCTTCAGGTTGTCTTTTTACCATAGGTTTTTTAGAAAGAGCTTTCATCGGACAGTGGAAATTGATTTTCCACCGACAGAGGCCCTTGATGGATAAAGCTAGACAATGGTAGCCATCTAGGTGACCCTTAGCAATTGACCCTAACCAAGATATCAAGACTCCTACTTTGCTCTGCTTGAAGGTGTACGCATCACAAGTTGTCTCCTCATAGTTGGACATGTGTGTGTGAGCAGGTGCATGCATTGGGGGGGAAAAGATTGCTATCCTAAAGCACCTCGTTGGCAAATCCACTTTAAACCTCATCCCAAGCTTGTCGTCCCAAGCTTGTTGAATTCCCTCGCCCTCTTTCACATATAAGCCTCCACTTTCCTTCCACCTTTTGTTGCTTGTGGCTCGCGCCAACCACTTTCGCACCCAAGCCTCCACTTTCGTTCTAGCTTTTGTTGCTAATAACTCACATGAGCCACCCAAAGACCCTTAAATCCCTCTTGGGTTTGGACTACAAGGACTCGGTCCAAGCTATGTCTAGGCATAGTGTTATGTCTCAACACCCCGGGTGCTTGGATTTTGCATATCGATACTCATCAGGCTGTCGAAGCACGTTGCCACCTCAACCAACCAAGATCCCATAGTAGGAATCTCATGGAGAAACCTTTTTTGATTTCACAAAGGAGAGGCTAGGAATATAAAGACAGAAGTGAACGACCGGGATGAAGTTTGAGAGAATTGAGATATAGTTCAACTGATGAGAGTTTAAAAATCCTTTATCGACTAATTAGTTCAATACATCAAGGTTTGGTAGAGTTGTTCAAATGGTCTGATGTTTAGATGGAAGTGCTAGTTGTGAGGCAGTTGTTCTTCGTGTACACATAGTCAAGTGATGTCACCATTCAAACCGTCTATTTGTAAGATGATTATGAGCATGATGCCCATGAATATGAATGAGGAATTGCATCCATTGTTGTTACATTCTATCCATTCATTCATAAGTTGGCGCACAGTTAATTCACACATGGAAATCTTTCGGATATATCTCCATATGGTTTTTAATTCAATGATAGCACAAACTTGTAGTTTATGACCATGTCTATTCCTTCCCACGAGTGCATGACTTTCTCCATAGGTGAGTAGCTTGCATGGGTTATAATTACATATTAGAACAAGCCTATAGAGGAAAAATAAGGAAAAACCATCAACACTCATTTGATTCCATTCGACAGCATGGTGAATGGATGCTCCTTGGTTAAATAGACTTTATGAGTTTGTAGGATTGGTTTCTATCATAGATGAGTTTGCAAGGTTGTGGAATAGCATCAGTGTGTTGCGAGTCATCTCTTTCCATTTTCTTACTTTTTGAATGGAAAGAATTTAAAATTGGTGCTGGAATTTGAACCACTTTTTACATTGTAAATATTGGGGGAGTTTTTGTTACGAGTTTTTGTGTAGTGAGTTTGAGAGTTTTTTTGCTTTTTTGAGAGTCATACATCCTAGGTGACAACAATTGGAACCATCAAAATTATGATCCATATGGAATATATAATGCAATTCTCAAATAAAATCGATGCTCTTCAATATGCTAGCATTGATTTCCTTGAGCCATGAAGGTAATTTTGAGGAGAAGAAGGATTTGATAGGTACAACAATTTTTGTTAAGAGTTCACAGTCAACATCATGTGATCACATGTGCATAGCATCATCATGTGATCATATGTGCATAGCACTAACCTTATAGAGTGCTATAACGGAAAGGGTTAGATCCCTTAACCCTAACCCTAAATGGGTTTGTATATATTCTATTTTTTCAACTAAACCTAGTGTACAGTTAGTCATTTGTGGTGTCGATCGACGGTTGGTATAGATCTAGATCAGAGTAGACTAGATCGCCATAGAGGGGATGCTTCGAATTTCCCCAAGTTGTCAATCTAAGCCATGCCCGAAATTCCCCACTAGTACCTACTCTACATTACTTGGAACCTTACGTTCATCAGTTCATTGAGCAGACTTCGGAGATTACAGAGGCATTGTAGATTGTTTCAGTGGACAGATAGCACTTGATTTCACACACACATGCCACCATTGTAAAGCCTATTCCGCTATCTCACGGCATTGTGCACATCATTTTAGCCTTGTAAAGCCTCTTGGCTATTCTCGGCATCATTGCCACAAGCCTTGTAATACAGATCAGATTTTATATATTGCAATTCTATCTTCATCGACGGTTCAGAGATTCCACTTGGCACAATCAGTGTATTTGCAGTTAATTCGTACAAAGATTTTCACGACACTTTTGAGTACATTTATTGCACCATGTCTACGACTAGCAACCTCAATCTGGAGGCATCTGCTAAGTTAGACAACTCCAATTACGGTACATGGAAATATCGAATGGAGACCATTCTTGTACTTCAGGACAAATGGGAGTATGTCGATGGGTCTACACCTAGACCATTGGACGATCCAGCTACCAGTAGCTCTACTCCACCTGTTGTCACAACACCAGCAATGGGATCTACAATGGCATCTACATCTACACAAGTAGTTTTCGCATCTGTAGCAGATCCTGCCATTGCCCGAGCTCAGGCAGAATGGAATAAGAAAGACAAGTACGCCTATCATCTGATCAAGCAAAATGTGCAAGATGTCATGCTAGGACAACTCAACATAGTCAAGACATCGAAAGAAGCATGGGATATGTTTGCAGCTCTCTACGAGTCCAAGAACACATCTAGGATTCTCACCCTGAGAAACCAAATCAACCAGAGTTTCCCCAACAGCAGCAGTGAAACCGGTCATGCTTATGTACTCCACATAAAAGACTACAATTTCATGAGATGCTTGGTGGGTGTAAGTGCCTCACACAACAAATCTGGCTCTCAAATCAATACAAAACAAACATTTCATCTTTGATCTTCCTAGATCCAGATACGGGAATGATGGGATATGGACCATCATTGACAGTTTCAGCAAAGCAGGGTCATTTCATTCCAATGAGAAAATCTATTAAGACAGACCAGATGTCCATATTGTTTTTGGCCCATATCTTCAAGCACCATGGGATGCTTAAGTCGATTGTTAGTGATCGAGACTCTAGGATGACTAGTTAATTCGAGAGAGCATTATTTGATAATATGGGGACAAAGTTGGACTTTTCATCTTCTTTTCACCCTCAATCAGACGGACAAGGTGAGAATGCTAGGATCTTCTCAAGTGTTATGCTTCTAAGAAAAAGGTCAAATGGGAAAAGTATCTTTCTCTCGTGAAATTTGCATACATTCATAGCTCCATAGGATTCAAAGTTATTTATGGAAAGGTGATTCTACAACTTATCCTCAGAACAAAGAAGGACATATTTGCAGTCGACCAGTATATTTGAGATTTAGATACAACTTTCTCTCAAGTTTGGATAGCAATTGAAAGATCTCAACAAAAGCAAAAGAAGGCAGTAGAGACAAGCACCGGAGGGAGATGAATCTCCCAAAATGAGACTAGGTGTTACTAAAGTTTGAAAAAGCACGAATCAAAAAGATGAAAGGAAAAGAGAAAGTATCATCCAAAGTTGTCTCCGAGGTATTGTGGACCATTCAGAGTTAGTAAGTTCATAACTGAAGTCGCATTTCGAGTATAGCTTCTCGAGACTTGGGAAGATTCACAATGCTTCACATGTGAGACTTCTAAAGAAGTATCAAAACCCACAGAACTAGTTCAAGAAGAGCCACCTGAGATGGAAGATATGGAGGAGATCCTTCAACCAGAACAAATTGTATATCATATAGAGAAGAAAGGACCCAAAGGCAAGGTTATTTCTAGATAGCTTGTCAAGTTTAAGAATTATTCAGCACTTGATGCCAAGTGGGTGGATGAGGAATTGTTCTCAAAGTATCCTCAAGGTCTATAGTTGTACCAATAAGCTTTTCAGTTGAGGACAACTATTTAGAAGCCGAGGGAATGTCACCATTTGGGACTTCTCCTAAGAAAATAAAGAGTAATCTTTATTAGAATTGACTTCAGTCAAAGAATGGCGAATAAGCTTTATCATTTTTACTTTTGCCTTGCATTGGTGAAAAGAGAGCTGTGGGGACGCCCACAAGGGACTAGATATAGTCCAAAAACTAGAATGCATGCATTAGTCCAACCTTTAACAGGTTACAGTGTTGGTTTTCGTTTGTGGCAATGTGTAGGACTAAGAGAAGTGAAAAAAGGCCCTATAATTAAGGAAAAAGTACGAAAAGTAGGTCCTAAAGGCAAAAAAGCATAAAATTGCTAAAGTATATGTTCTCAAAATTGACTCCTTTTCTTCTAACTTAATATGTATTGGGGTTACATTAACTCAAATTGAATCCCATGGGTTTGCATGGGCCAATATGCTAGTAACTATGGTGATAAAGTGCTATTGGAATAGTAACTCAATCACATTTTGATGCTTAGGTTTGTTGCCTTAGGCTTATCTTGAACTGTTTCTAAGGGAGTAAAGCCTGAAGAACCCACTGCTAAAAGCTACAGTACTGAGTTCTCTGTCAGACAAACAGACATCCACAGATTCTACCAAAAACATAGTAATGGCTGCTGGTATTGTTGCTCTATTCCAGGTGGTTGGTGGAATCTTCGTACCAATACAAAGCAAAAGGAGAAGAAGAAGAGTAATCTGAAGAATGTCTTTACATTTGCTGTTTGTTCAAAGCTTTAACTATGGTAATAAAGCTAGAAGAAAAGGACTCAATTTTGAGAACATACACTTCAGCAATTTTATTAGTCTTCGAAATCAAGGGCCTTAACCAGATATAGTCATTTGATCTACTTTAAAACTAAAGCTAACTCCTCCATCCAATATTTGATACTGCATGGGCACTAACATGTTACCTTTCATTGCTTAAACAACTTAAGCATTTCTATCACGAATGTGGACTTGTGATTTTGCCAATTGTCTCTCCAAAAAATTGAGCATCCCAAACTCACCTCATAACATTGAAATTATGATGCAAATACATAAAGCATGAAGTAACCACATAAATGTTTAAACAAACTACAATGTTTTCAAAGAAAGTTTTAAGGAATATACATAGTGCTTGATCCTACGTGACATGATGTTGTATTGCTTACTCATAATTTCATTCAATTCGCCTGCCCAAAATAGGCGGGCCTGGGAGGGGTGGTGGAGTAGAAGGAAACAAGTCCACAACTATGACATGGATGCTAATATGAGTTGCCTAAACTATATAAAAACTCTTATGGCACATAAGAATGTGGTACACACCCACCAAAGAATGAATTAGGAATTACACTGTATAAGTAGCATGATGCCATTCCACATCCTACCGCTAAACATGTCCGTGACTATTACATTGATGCCAATATGTTTGTGCATAAGCTATAAAGAACTCAGATTGCGTAGAAGAATCAATACACATACCAAAAAAGGAATCAGGGATTACATTGTATAAGTAGCATGTGGTTTACAAGTGCATACCATCAGGACTTCCAATTTCTCCGTTCATAGAGCTAATAGTAACCAGGAATTCTCATTGATTCCAACAGGGACAACTTTCATATAATACTACTGATTGCATTTGCCTTGCCATGCCCAAATCTATGACAAAATAGACTTGAGGTCTCCTCATGCTACACAATGTTTCTCTAAAGATATTCCTCATTGTGGGTACATATACAAGAAACTTTTCGATGAAACCCGACCAAGCATTGTTTTCTTCTTTTGACTTTATAGATTTCAAAGCTCTTGACATAGCATTGTTGCATTTGAAGACATACCCAAAAGCTATCTGCCAAATCTTGTCCCCTTTGCAAACTCTGCCCTTTGCTTCAGTGTACGCTAACTCATGCTGCAGCGAGCTGCTAGAGGTGTTCCCAAACCTATAAAGAGTCATATAGGATGGCTCCATGTGTCACTCTGAAATATCCAAATTTTTCTCCAACTCATCAACTACCTCCATTATGAATGCAAAAGTGCTCAAACGTTGATTTGAAACCAGCAATATAAGGCTTCATCTTAATCTATGCGCACTTCCTTACCAAGAGGCTAGCAAAAAATAAAATCTTTTTAGAAAGAGGAAGGACCACTTGAATAATATGCTACCAATTTGTTGTGATCTTGCAACTTTGTCGTTTATAATGTACATTACCGTTTTCTGTGAACACTAACAGAATCCAATCTAATCGAATATATTCTCTGTTTTTTGAGTTCCTAATGCATAGATCCATCTGATAGATCTTTTGATTCTCAAGGTCACCACTTATCTTCTCTGCAACTTCGATTGAAGATGCAGGTGAAAGATCTCAAGGCCATTGAGGATTGCTTCGTTGAATATCCCATCGGGAGAATTAGAGGGAGGCCCAGCTTGAACCTAGAAGCTGGTATCCCGTTGTGCAATGAGAGAGAAGTCCCTGTAATAAACTACATCTACCTCAGCCTGCATACCGAGATCTAAATGTGAAAATGCTATTTGATTTTGCAGACAAACATTGAAAAGCCTCTCACTTCGTGAAACATATTTGATTTCGTAGAAGCGGAGTTGGATAACATAGTGATAGTATGCATCAACGCGGAAAACCCAAGAGATAATCAAATTCTTAAGGCTTCCGTTTGTGGAGAGGTCATTTGTAGAGCAGTGTTGTAGACGATCCTAGGAGCAAAGACATTGCCTGAAAAGGACTTGAATACGATGGACATTGTCACGGTGTGTATGCTTGTTATTCATGCATCTGAAAAAAGGAAGCTTTCATTTGCAAGCCATGTTTTGTATAGTCTTGGCGTATAATCTAAGGGATTGACCAAGGACTTCCCACGTCCACTATGTACATGGTCTCTAGTGCCATGTAAGGGACTCCAAAGGGCGCAAGAGAGTACACTCCCAAAGGGCTGGTGTCATCGTAAATGAGATAAGGCGGCATGGATAGAACCTCCAAGACATTGATGAAAGCGGAAGACCTACTCGCAGAATCAGGGATGAAGGTGAGAATCAAAGGGACATCAGTGACATTGATGGGAAACTCCTTGAAGAGGTAGCTAGAGTTGGCCTCTTGCTGGAGCCATAACGGATGGCTTGGGAACGTTGGCGTTGTAGAGGAGGGTGAAAGGGCAGCAGTGATGAAGAAGACAGCTGAGGAGAGGTTGGCTTTCGGGGATTCAAAGGGATAGAAGTAGAGGCAGTGGTAGATTTCTAAATCGGAATGAGGGATGAATGATAGAAGAAGTAGTAGCAGTGTTGGCGATGGCGAAACAAGCAGAAGCAGAAGCAGAAGAAGAAGAAGAAGAAGAGCGTTAAGATTTGCCCCAGCACCTGCTCCTACATATCCTTGCCTCCCTGCCTCTATTCAAACTCGCTCAGCTTCGATTGGTCTATAAGTCCTGGAATTCTCTGCGCCGCACCCTCCCTTCCACCACCAGCGACTCCTGGTTTGTCATGGCTAAGAAGCTTCCTCGTTACTTTGCCAAAGATCTCATCGCTTTCTGCCCCTCGCTCCGCGTCTCTGGTTTCCTCTGCCTGGCCTCTCCTCCTCTGCCATTTCCTGTATCCTCGGCCTTGCCTGCTCCCGTGTTGCCCAAGACAAACTGGTCGGAGAATGCCCTACCAATCAAGCTAAGGAGATTTCAGCCATTTTGGGGATTCGAAGGGACAGAAGTAGAGGCAAATCCGGCAACGGTCTGGCAAGACTTGGAATCTGAAGGAGAAAGGGCATGAGGGGAAGATCAGGGAATTGGAGAGGAGGGAGGAGAAGGGGGTGGTGCTGCAGTGGAGGGAGAATCTGTCTGTTAGAAGCAGTCCCCATACCCTCTATAGACCGCCGTCACTGGTGGTTCTGGAGGTGTGGGTTTGGTCCCCATAATGGATCGCTTGGAGTCTGCAGCGGCACCGTCACAGATATGGACGCCGGTTTAAGGGGGGGTACCCCCCACACCTCCACTCCAAGGTTTAGTCGACGTGGCAGGAAGAGCCACCGAGGCATGACAAGGCATGCATGGAGCAGCCAATAGCCATCTCTGGAGGTCTGCCTCTCATTCCCTCCCGCCACCCAAGCTCCTGCCAAAACCTTTCCTCACTTGCAGCAGCAGGAGAGACTATGGACCCTACAGAAATGGTTCAAGTAATCTTGAATGGACTAGGAGAGGGATACGAGAATCTAGTCTAGAGTATTGCCATCCAATGGCAAATTCCAACACTGGAAGAACTTTAGTCAATCCTAGTTGGTGAAGAACTCAGGACTCAGGCAATTCAAGCACGAAAAGGTCATTCTAATGATCAAGCATTCACAGCTTCAGACAGAGGCAGAGACAGAGGCAGAGGCAGAGGTAGATCATATTAGAAAAGTGGTCATCATCAGCAAAACCAGAATCAACATTAGCATTAGCATCATCCTCAGCAGCATTAGAATCAGCAAAGAGGAAATCATTCCAACCGAGGAAGATTTCAAGGACAAGGGAATGCATCCACTAACATGTCAAACATTCAATGCAACTACTGTCACAAGTTTGGACACTATGAAAAAGATTGCCGCAAGAAGCAGTACTACGAAGGCGGTCAATCCAGTAGTAATCGAGGGAATTTTCAAGGCAGAGGAAATCATCGTGGTGGACATTCTAGTCACAGTCATTTTGCAAATGAACATGGAAATATGTTTCTTGCAAGCGAGGAAATGCATCAGACTGATACAGTGTACCTAGACATTGATTTCAATCCCAAAGAGGATTTCAACTATCAAGTCGACCAAGTGGAACAGGATCCTTGGTATATCGACAGCGGTGCATCATCTCACATGACAAATAATTAGGAATGGTTCACAAAAATGAAGCCATTAGAAGGAAAGAAGAGTGTCATCTACACAGCAGAGAATACATTGAATCTAGTTCAAGGGACGTGTTATCCCTATGAACAATTTCATTCGTACGAAAGGATTAGTGAAAGATGTGCTCTATGTTCCGAAGCTTAGCAAGAACATCTTGTCAGTAGGACAAATGATGAAACACAACTACAGAGTCATCTTCGACGATGATGAATGCACTATCAGAGATAAATCCAAAAGATGTCAGCTAGTAGCAAAAGGTGTCAAGGAAGGACTCTTATACAGAATGCTAGCTATAGTACTAGATAAGCATGCCATGTCAGCTCAACCGCAACAGATGCCACTATCTGAAAAATGGTACAAGAGCCAACGTACTCCCATGCCATCGAGAGTCGTTTCTCCAGCTACGAGTGCCCGGTGTACTCCCGTGCAGTTGAGAGTCGCTTCTCCATCTACGAGCAGCGAGCATACTAGCTCGACACAATAGGGTAGCAGGCGCAGTAGTAGGGAGAGCGGTGGGGGATGCATGGCAACCTGCTTTGGGGGGGTAGTGGTGGGGATAGGGATGATTCAGATGATGTAGACGTGCCAGAGGGATGATGGTATGATTTACTATGATATCACTCAGACAGGAGGCATCTTGATGGATGCATGGGGGAAGGACATCATGGCCTTCATGCGCTCTGTAATTGCTAACAACTACAGAGATTGCTTTATTCACTATAAAGACCATAAAAAAAAGTTGGCTGATGAGACCCTCGCTACTGTTCGCTCTAGGTATCCCAATCCCCCCAATGTTCAGTTCACAGATAAATGGGCCAAGTCAAAGATTGTTACGATACTTGGTAATAAAAGATCTTCGCTTAAGAGGTAGGCACTAGCCGAGATTGCCAGGCTCGAGGGAGGTCAACCACCATGGGGCCAACCCCACACCACTCACAAGCGTGAGTGGAAGAAAGCAATGAAGGCAGACCCCAGTCTGCAGCATGTGGAGGCACGAACGATCCAAATGGAGTAATATGAAAGTGTGCATTTTGGAGCAAGGGGTGTTGAATCATGGGAGGCCCAATTTGTAAGTATCTATCTCAAATTATATTGTTTATGTAGTTTATTAGGAGTTTTTTTCTTTGTACTAATCCCTCTGCAAATTGTGTCATCTTGCAGCTTGATATCATGGGCAAGTACCCTACTCCAGTCGAGACAGCCTACCACCACCACCATCGCAAAGGAGATACATGGAGGCACTTCTATGATGACGGGTTGATTACTGAGGAGCAATATATCCGGGCTACTGGAGTGCCCCCCAGGTATTTGAAAGTAATTAAATAATGTCAATATTGTAAGTAAAGATTTGATTTTTCATACATTGATACATGTTGTTCCTCGTTTACAGGACCTTGCGGCTGATCAGGAGGGAGAAGAGGAGGAAGAAGGGGGCGAAAAAGGGAGCGAGGACATGGAGAACTTAGATTAGTCGTAGAAGTAGTGCTAGCTACTCTTTTTTGTACTTGAAGCCACCGGCTTCGCTTCGTGCCTCTCTTGTCTCTACAGATTGGGCGAGAGTTGCAAAGGGTGTCTCTCTCTTGAGTTGCAGGTATTGATGTAGTTTTGTTTGGAGGGTTAGAGTGGTGTTAGTGTTGTAGGGACCGTCGTGTTAATAATGTGCCTAATATTGTCCCATGTGTGTAGGGAAATGTTCCGGTGCAGATAGATAGTCAATCGGAGGTCACGGTGTAAAGATATGAGCGAAATGAGGCCCACACGGGGGCATGAATGAGCGAGTGCCAGGGATCCAAAAATGGTGTGCAATGCATTGGAAAAATGCCCCATAGCGTGATGTTTCTGTGTGTGAAATCTTGGTTCAAACCGTGTCTAGTTTGGATCCCAAACGAGCAAGATATGAAGGGTTGAAGTAGGGGTAAAATTGACCTTTTTTTTGGGGGGGGTTCCTGTGGTCTTAAGGTTGGTGTGAATAGACTTTAAGTCCAACTGAGGGTGAGTGACTGAGGTACTTCTAGTTAGTATAACTAACCTATCCAGTTACTCTAACTGTGAGTTATCTTAACCTAGATTAATCTGGCCTAACCTAACTGTGGGTCAAATTGACTACAGCCAGATAAACTAACCAAGGATAGTTGAGCTAACCTACCTGTCTAGTTAGTCTAACTAACTAGCAGTTAGGCTAACCTAACTGCTACTAACTAACCTAGGTTAAATCTAACCTAACCTATGTTTAAAGTAACCTAACTAGGGTTAGTCCTAGGTGAGGTTAGCTTAGGGTTTTTTTTTTTGGGAGGGGGGGTGTCGTGCTATAGTCGCTCGGAGGGGGGTTCGCGACCGGAGAGGGGGGCTGTGAGGATGGAGGAGAGGGGGTTAAGAGGATGGAAGGGGTGGAGTAATGGAGGAAGGAGCGTAGGAGGCGGGATGGAGGAGACGGCTGGGAGGAGGTAGACTGCGGCGCTGCGAGGCATGGGTGGAGGAGGTACGAGCAAGGCAGGGCGGGGCGGGTGCCGCCTTCATGGCAGGTGTTGTCGACTGTTTGGGCTATTTCGCCTCGGGGGGACTGTCGCTGGTGCGTAGCCGCGTGGGCGAGGGTTGCGGATGCGTCGCCTTGAGGCAAGCGCTACGCTTGCAAGGGCTTATAGCCCTTGCTTCGTAGAAGGGCTAATAAGCCCTTTAGTTAGAAGTAGGGTAGGGTAGGGAGTGGAGTGGCTGGCGAGGGGGGGGTAGAGAGAGAGAGAGAGAGAGAGAGAGAGAGAAAGAGAGAAGAGGGATAGGGATAGCAAAGAGGGGGGGTAGAGAGAGAGAGAGAGAGAGAGAGAGAGAGAGAGAGAGAGAGAGAGAGAGAGGGGGGGGAAGGGGGTGGAGAGGGGGGGGGGTGGAGATGGAGGAGGAGGGGGGGAAGGGGGGGTGGATGGAGGGGATGGTGGTGGAGGGGGAGGGAGTGGTTGTGGAAGGGGGGTGGAGGGGGAGGGGGAAAAAAACTTGACGGATGGAAAACTTTGATAGAAATCCAAAGGGAGGTAGAGATGGTCACGTGAATGCTCTCCAAGTCTTTCTCAATGTAATGGGATTGTTGAGGACCAATGGACGGTGGGTGGATGGCTAGGTTATTGTTGTCATTGTGCGTAGGGCTCAAAATGGGGAAGAGGATGGAGGCAAGATGTGAAAGATGAAGAATGAGGGGGTGGAGTGGGTTTTTATAGGAAATGGGTGTAGGTTTAGGGCTAAACCCTAAACTCTTCCCAAGTCATAACTTTTCATGGTTAGCTCGGTTTCCTCTTATGCAAAAAGATGAAATGATCGAAATTGCAAGCTCTACGCATTCATGTCCACTACCTAGCCTAATTGTTTATCATGTGGCTTCTTTTTAAGAAGTAAAGAAAATTTCTTAAGGTAGTAAGCCAAGGTTGATGCTTGGGGTTGATATGTTTGGCTAGAGTTGGAAAAACTTTTACTCTCCTTGCCCTTGAGTGTTATGTTCATAAAAATTTGTAGGAGTTTGTTTTTTACACATACCTGCATATGGTTACTCATTTCTTGCGACACTAGTCTCCTCGACAGTGGCACCAAATGTTGGCTCTTTCCCATGGCTTCCGTAGGAAGAGCAGGGTATTCTCAGTATGCAAGGTTCCGAGGCTTTTTGTCACCTACAGATATATCGGGGTTGTCGTTTGTAGTATACATGTAGCTTAGGACCTCGAGTCGTATTCCGATAAGAGATGTAGGCTTAAGTGTGGTAAGCAAACATAGTACATGCATGTGTGAAAGGAACGTGTATCATCATGGTTGAGGTAATGAAGGCTTTTGCCTTCATTAGGGGTTGCAGGGTTTAAAAGGAGTTGAAGGGTTAGAAGGAGGTTCCAAGGTTTAGAAGGAGGTTCTAGGTTTAGAACGAGGTTTCAAGGTTTAGAAGGAGGTTTCATAGTTTAGAATGAGGTTCCAAGGTTTAGAAGAAGTTCCAGGATTAAAAGGAGGATTCAAGGTTCATGGTAGAGTACATGGTGGAGAACTCGTCTCACTTGTAAATCATGGAGGTTAAGGGTTGAGGAACTAAGGGTCTAAGGGGAGCATAGGAGTGGGAGAGGAAGAAGGTGTAAGAGCATGGGGGAAAGAAGAGAGAGGAGGAGGGAGGAGGAGAAGGGAGGAGAAGGGAGGAGGAGGGAGGAGGAGAGGGAGAGGATGGGTTGCAAGGTTGGGAGTAAGACTCCACTCAAATACACTCAAAATACTAGAAACACAAGGGAGAAGAAGAGGTTTCATACATACAAGAGGGAGCGGAAGCTCCAAGACTACTCATAGAGAGAGAATAAACTAGAGAGGCTCTTGGAGACTTCGGTGATTGTCATCAGACTACGAGAGCTAGTGTTGCCCATTGTGAGCAGTTGGGAGGCTCATTTGGTTTGGTCGTACTGTGAGCAACAGTCAGTTCTTCCCTTCAGAGGTGGCTTTGGAGATGCTGGCTGGCTCGTGGTCGTCTTGTCGGTGAAGGCTTGGTTGAAGCTGGTGTTCATTAGGGGCTCGTTGATGGAGGCTTGCTTGCCTTGTTTGGAGAAGATGCGAGCATTGGAGGAGTTGCCAAGCTGTTGGGTCATTGCTGGTGTAGGAGCTTATGGATGCTATAGAAGTTGCTGCTTGCTTGCTTGTTGGCACTATCGGGATACTCAGGTTGAGCCTTTGAGTAGCTAGAGTTTGACTGTAAGAGCTACTAGAGTAATGGTTGTTGGTGGCATGGGAGGCTGGAGCATTGTTGGAGAGGCATAGAAGTAGAAGATGTGCTGGGGCATCCCTTAGCTTTGCTATTGTGCTGGGCTAGCCTTGTAGTAGGTGGATGTTGCTACTGCCTTCTCTATCAGCTACAAGTCACCGCTTGAGGATGAGCCACCTTGTTACTTGGAAAGTCTTCTTTGCAGTGTTTGTCCGACTCTCCTCCCAAATCATCAAGCTTCATTCAAGATAGACATGAGAAACAATCACTCTCTCTCAAAGATTAAGAACACTCACATACTCTCGATTAAAACCAAAACTAAAACTAACCTAGGAGAACCCATGAACTCCTAAGGCAAGCCTATAATTGATCTAAGAGACTAGACCTAAGCTCTCATACCATGACAAAATATGTGTGCCTTAGGATGTATAGAGCGCTCTAAGGTGGATGAAACCTGTGTGGAAACATGATGAAGAGAGTGCTCATGACATGTACCTCAAGTCAATTAGGTTCCAAGATAGATTAGCTTGGACTCATAAATAGAATCTTGAGTGAGTGTCCATTTCTCTACTCAATGACACATGATAGGCCTCTTTTATAGAGAGTGCCCTTAGAATAGTCAACACTTGTGGGCTCCTCTCATCCACATCTCTCCTTGTGGATATCCTCAATCCACATCTCCACATCATGTAGTCCACAATCCTAGGGTGGCTACTTTAATACATTCCTTAGCTCCCTTAGCACATACCTTAGCCTTTAATCTATGTGCACATGGCACCACAACTCTCAACAAGAGTGGCCATCACACTTATGAATAGGGCACTTGATACATCAATCACTAAAGAAAACTCAAAGCATTTCAGTGCACAATTCAAGAAGCACATTTGGTGGTTGGGAGCATTTGAGGTAAGTGTGAACTTTCATTTTTCAAATATATTGATGTTTGATTTCATTTATTAGATCTATATGCTTCAATATAGTTTCTTCTTAATGGCAGGCAAAGACAGAGGGCCACCAAACCTTGTTTTGGGTGTTTCACCATACCAAAATACTAGAAGTCATCAAAAATCACATTCAAGGAGGGAAAATTCATGTTGAAGGCAAGGGGTGATTTCCAAGTTGATTGGCATATGGCAAGGGATCTCAAGACCCTCAAATATATGTTCAACATAAGCAAAGGAGGTAATTCAAAATATCCATGCCTTTACTGCAAGAAGCCAGCCATACCAAAATACTAGAAGTCATCAAAAATCACATTCAAGGAGGGAAACTTCATGTTGAAGGCAAGGGTGATTTCCAAGTTGATTGGCATATGGCAAGGGATCTCAAGACCCTCAAATATATGTTTAACATAAGCAAAGGAGGTAATTCAAAATATCCATGCCTTTACTGCAAGAAGCCAGCCCATGTCATGGATCCTAAATGGTGGAGAAAAGCTCCTAATAGGGATAAGATTGATCCTGAATTCAAAGTAGTTCTTGATATTCCTTTGTGCAATGTACATGTATGCACATTGCATGCTTTATGTAGAATCATCAAAAAGTTTGTCTTTTTGTATATTAGATTTGCTTGGAAGCTTCGACTAGGAAAAAGTCGGAAGAAAGAAATTTCCACATTAGAAAAAGTATTATCAGACATGGGTCTCCATGGAGGAGATGTTCATATCATAACAGATATCAAGAATTCCTCAAATTGAAAGTATTTTCCTATCAAACCATCAATTGGTGGAGTCAAAGCAAGAAGATTTTTATCATAACCACAAAGAGAAGGGAAACTTGGTAGATGATCAAGACATGTTTCCAGCGTGAGATACGGCCTTTGGAAGCATGTGCATAATGCAGTTAAAGATGATATGGCAAATGGTGTTGCTTGAAATGTTAAAGCGGAGGTATGGAAATCCTCAGACAATCTTTTCTAACTTTGTGACAAAAAGACATGGACCAAGAGCAATTATCGTGCGTTAGAAGGGGAGAGAAAAACTTTTGAAAAATCAATGAAACAAGCATGGACAAGCTACAATATAACACACTACATGGTAAGTTGTATTAATTTGTTTTGTATGCATAGTTTGTACTTTCAAACATGGTTTACAAAATTTTGACTTAATATTTTCTATGATTGCAGCATATTCTATACAATCACCTTTCATATTTTGTTAAAAAGTATGGATGCCCTGCAATATGGTCCACACAAAGAATGGAAAAGTTTCATTACATAGCAAGAAATGCTTTTTTTTTACATACACAAAATTTTGGAGCAGCACATAAGGCAAATAGTCTCAAAGAAGTATTTTAGTGGTTTTTTAGAGGTATACTTCAAAGGTTGCAAATCCAAAAAAAAGTTTCATTGTCAAAAGTTAAACTTGCCTTTAATATGGCACAAAAGAAAAGAAGAAGGCAGATCATTGATAATTCAACAACTGCATAGAAACATGCAAAGTGGAGGCAGTCAAAGGTCTTTGTGAATCACAAGTGGATTGATAGAGTTGGAAACCTTATGGAGATTGATAACAATGAAGCAGAGACTTTGTAATATTTTCCAGCAAAATTCAGTACAAATTCTGAGCTGACTATCTTTTCTTGTAGGACTTTGTGTCCTTTGTAACTTTTGACAATACAATATACTTGAGTTTACTCTTGTACTTATTTTACATTGAATCTCCTTCGATCTATTTAGCATCAAAATCTAGAAAAAGTGGCTCGCTAAACCTAATCAAATGATGCTTTCCATAACCATGTAATTGGCTAGGATCTTTGACTCCAAGTGTTAAAGCATAAGCAATGTATGTCAAAAAGTACCCTACCCTTGAGCAGTGTTTGCCAGGGCCATACCCAAAAATGTCTAGAGTAGATAATTTTTCAATTAATATAACTTTGTCATTCCTCCAATTTACCTGTGCCCACCAAGAAACTTTGACAAACATTTAAAAAAGTAGACAGTTGTCTCTTTGTTGTTACTTAATTGTCTGTGGTATATCAGAATCTTGGCAGACGGCATCTTGCTCATGTACTCTGCAAGGGAAGACAACTGTCCAAGTCCACTTTCTCGGCTCCCACAAGACCTTCTCAAAAACTATCATCTTCAATATAGAGATACAGTATAAAAAAAGAAGCAATGAGAAATATATCCAAGTCATGATAAAAAAGATCTATCCCTCTCCCTCTCCCCCCCACCCCTCTCTCTTCATCTCTATCTCTCTCTATCCATCTCCTTTTCCCACCCACCCATGAGAGAGTACTCTGTGTGTGTGTGTGTGTAAGTGTGTGTGTGTGTACATAGTGTGTACATCTCCCTCTCCCTCTCCCTCCACATCTAACTCTCTCTTTCCTTCATGATTGTCTTATATTGAATGAAACTTGTCTTACATTGAACGAAACCTGTTTTATATTAAATGAAACCTGTACACAAGGACATGAGAGAGAGAGAGTAGCATCACACACACACACACACACACACACACACACATAGAAACATAGAGAGTTAGAGGAGAGAGAGAGAGAGAGAGAGAGAGAGAGAGAGAGAGAGAGAGAGAGGCCTTTCTCTTCCATTGTGGCATGTAAACTCGATAGTGGTAGGGCATGGAAACTCGGTAGCGGCATGGAAACTTGACATCAGTGTGGAAACTTGAGTTGAGCGGCAGTGGCATGAGTCTCTCCAAGAAAGCAAACCAAGGAAGATAGGATTAAAGCAAACTCGTTGACCGTTGGGGGGGATACGATGACTTTTGGCACTACTATCGAGGTGATACATTTCACACGTGCAATTATTAAGTACAATTTAATATTTGTGAAAAACGAGGTGCACATACTATTTATATCGAAGGACTCATTTATTAGCATAAACATCTATTTTAGTCAACAACTCCTTTATTAGCATAAATACCTTGTCTTCATCCATTCACACAAAGAGATTATTGATTGGCATAGCATCAATTTTAGTGATGAAGTCCACCTCCTCTCCATTTGTTTGCCTCCCCTCCATCCGATTGCCACCTCCATACGTTCGTCTCCCCTGCATCCATCCGTGCGATCTCTGTTGGCTTCCAGGTTCTCCCTCCCTCCCTCTCTCTCTCTCTCTCTCTCTCTCTCTCTCTCTCTCTCTCTTTCTATATTCAAATGGGAGCAGGTCATCGGGGGGGAGGAGGAAGAGCAGGGGAGAAGAAGAAGAGTAGCAAGAGGGAGACGAGGGGGAGGTGAGGTTCCTCCCCAACTACACTTAGCTCTTGCCCTTTCTCATCGCCTCTTCATTCGACTTCAAACCTCTTCAAGTTAATGTTTCACAAGGTTTTTCCCTTCGCTACACTCCGCCTCCCTTCTCTACCATTCTACCTGTGGTTGCACATAGCAATTGCATCTACCTCTTTGTGCCAAGCTCGTCGCTTTAAGACCCGTTGCCTTCTTTAGTGTTTAGTTCTTTCTCAAGCGACCTACTTCATGGGGTGGCAGGGAGACGGCTTTGCTTTGCGCATCTGTCTTTTGCTCCTAGTTTACAGGTACAAGCCTTTCATGGTCTTTGCTATGTAATTCTCTTAGTCATTATCTTCACATGGCTGCTCCTTCCTTTATCCTCGGTGGAACTTTCTCTTCTAGTTGTAGGTAGCCTTATGTGCGACTCTTCATTTGTGTCTCTTTCTCTTTGTCTCCCTTGACACTGTACTTGCTGTCGCCTTCTTCTTGTCCAGTGTATTTTGCTTAAGTGAGCTACCTGGTGTACTTCTTCTTCCTTTGACACTGGTTTGCATTGCCTCTCCTCTTTCTATGCTCCAGTGTTGGGTCTTCTCCCCTTCTTTCACTCTCCCCTACACCTCAGCTTGGCGTACTTGCTCCTCCTTTGTGCTTCTTGATGGGCTTTACTTGGATGGATTGGCAACCGCACTACCCCAAGAACTTGTTTGCTGGGTTCTCCATTCTTATCTTTTACGATCAGGCATAGGAACCTTACAAGCCACCTTACATTCAAGCGTGGAACCGGGCTTTCAGCCACCAGCTTGGGTGATTGGCACGTTAGTGGTCCCCTCTCCTTTTCTTCAATTTTCAACTGTCTTTTGGGTGACGTTACGGGTTCATTGGTGTGTGCTTGCTATAGACACATTAAAGAAACCTCATCTCTTGAAGTTACTTTAAAAACCTTTAACGTTTTAAGGGTCTTTTTTTAATTCAACCTTTGGGTTGACTATCATCCATTGGTCAAAACCCGTTTTCTTCCTTATTTCCTCTTCTCATTTATACATCTTTTGCTCTCTTTTAATGCTTTTTTATTTCGGCTGTTCTTTACTTACATTTGTTTACCTTTTGGTTGTTGGCCTTTACATACTTATATATTTTATGTATATGTCTTATATATTTAAAAAAATGTGTATTTATTCTTTATGTTTAAAGTTTCTATTTATATGTAAAATCTTTTCTCTCTATAATTTTCAATGTATGTTTAATTACCTCTCTTCTTTACACTCCAATAGTTTAATGGAAATTTACTCTCCACTAGTGTACTTATTGTTTTTGTGAGTCTATATATATATATATTAAGAATTTAAAAAAAAAGAGAGTTGATGAAGGGTTGCTCCTCATTTAACTTTTTAATTTTTATTAATTGAGAGGATAGGTACCTATTTTTTACTTGCTTTAATTTCTTATTTTGTCTCCCTTGCTTTTTAATCTCTAGGCTCCTCTAGTTTAATATCTTTAATGAGCTTGATTTTGAAATTATTTAAAAGAACTATTTGTAGTTCTTCTCTTTAATTTCATTACGGTTCTTTGGTCATATATATGCTTAAAATATTTTTAATGTGTTTAGTTAATTTGATCCTTTGATTTATAACTATATGTTCATTTGTTCTTGCATATGATAGATTTGAGTATTTTAATATAATGTCTTTTTTTATGCCCTTCTTATTATTTTTCCTTTTCTTTATTTACCTTGGTATGGTTTTTTAATATATTCAAGTGCTTTTATCTATTTTGCTTGCTATTTATTTACTTTCTTTATTCATTGTATTTATTAAAGTACGTGCTTTTTTCATTGTTATATATATACATATAAGTGTGGTTAATTATGGATGTGTATGTCATATATCTACTTAATGGTTTTGTCTATTGATTACTCACTTAGGTAAAAAATCTTTTCTATCAAACCTTGTGCTTCATATGTTGGCTAATGGACTCATTTTCCAAACTTTTTTAATTGCTTGCGGACTACAAGTGGATTTATTTTTTTCCTTTTCTTTTATTGGGGATAGCAAAAAGATTCTCCACCTTCTACCATAATTGTTAATCATGGGGTGGACACCCCTTGGTTCTATTAATTATGGGTGTGGACTACCCCCCAATGCACAATAATTTCCATTCTTTCATTTATAAGGGTGTGGATTACCCCACTTGTATCCTTTTTAAAGAAAAGAATCTAACTTTCTCTTTTATGGATGTAGGATGTCCCTTGTTACTTGTATTTTGATGATGCCCCATCTTTTGTATTCATTTTAGAATCTTACTAGGTGTCTGGTTATGTGGTATAAGCGATAACAAGCTGGGGTTTATAGGCATTACCTGTCTTCTCTCACAAAACTATGATGTTCTAACACATTGTTTTGTCTAGATGGTGGCAGGTAAGTGGACCCCAACCTCGGAGCCTAGACTACCGGAATGATTCGACACTTTTTTACCGGTTGTACTCATGAGAATCCATATGTCAATGTGTTGGCTCTTTCCCACGGCTTCCGTAGGAAGAGCAGGGTATTCTCAATATGTAGGGTTCTGAGGCTTTTTGTCACCTACAGATATATCGGGGTTGTCATTTGTAGTATACGTGTAGCTTAGGCCCTCGAGTCGTATTCTGGTGAGAGACGTATGCTCAAGTGTGGTAAGCAAACATAGTGCATGCATGTGTAAAAGGAACGTGTATCATCATGGTTAAGGTAATGATGACTTTCACCTTCATTGGGGGTTGCAGGGTTTAGGAGGAGTTTAAGGGTTAGAAGGAGGTTTCAAGGTTTAGAAGGATGTTCAAGGTTTAGAAGGAGATTCCAAGGTTTAGAAGGAGGTTCCAAAGTTTAGAAGGAGGTTCCAAGGTTTAGAAGAAGTTCCAGGGTTAGAAGGAGGATTCAAGGTTCATGGTGGAGAACTCATCTCCCTCGTAGATCATGGAGGTTAAGGGTTGAGAAACTAAGGGTTTAAGGGGAGCATAGGAGTGGGAGAGGAAGAAGGTGTAAGAGCATGGGGGAAAAGAAGAGAGAGGAGGAGGGAGGAGGAGGAGGGAGGAGAAGGGAGGAGGAGGAGGAGGAGGAGAAGGGAGGAGGAGGAGGGAGGAGGAGAGGGAGAGGATGGGTTGCAAGGTTTGAGGAGAGGGGAGGAGGAGTTGTTGGAAGGTTAGGACATGCTTTTGGATGTGGAGTGCAAGGAATCATGGACACTTGAGACAATTTCTTGGAATACCAAAGTAGAACTCAACACAATGCCCCAAAGAGTGTGGGCTTCATTCCATTATGGGGTATTTATACAAGTTGGAAAGCTTCTCCCTCTGCATGTAGGAATTGTAAGACATTCTCTCTCTACATGTAGAGTTTGCATATAGAAGTTGCATGGAGGAGTTGCAAGTTGCATGTAGGAGTTGTATGTAGAACTCGCAATGTGTAGAACTTGCATGTAGGAGTTGCATGTAGAACTCGCATGTAGGAGTTGCATGTAGGACTTGCATGTAGAACATGCATGTAGGAGTTGCGTGTAGAAGTTGCATGTAGAACATGCATGTAGGAGTTGCATGTAAAAGTTCTATTAGCCTGTGGATTTCTGTCATTGGAGATGAATCCTTGGAGAGGCCCATGAGCCGGTGCAACAATCGATCGTCGTTGGCGATAAGGAAGATGGTGGAGCTGTTGAAGGAGGCTGCTTGTTGCTGTTGGAACTTGGCAGTTATAGACATTGGAGGAGCTAAGCCTGGTTGTAGACGTTGTCAGAGTCACCTATTTTGCTGCAATGAGAGCATTGTAGTTCTAGATCCAAAGCCGCGGCTCGTGTTGATAGCCTACATCAGTGGTTGATTGTAGGCGCTTGAGTCGGCCGACTATTGTAGAAGTCGATGTAGGCCTTGCTTCACCTATAGGTCATTGTGATTGTTGCTTCATTGGCAGATCTTTGCTAGCAAAGTCGAGGTGATCGGTTGCCTATGTCGAGTGTCTTTCAGTGGCTAGCAGAGTAGGTAGGTGTGCAGCTTCTTTCCTCTCAGCGTGTGAGAGGTACTAGAGAGGACAGAACTAGAAGGAATGCCTCGACAAATACCATAAAACCAAAAGATGAGGTTGAGTAGAAAATCTCAGAACCTACTCTCAAAGCTTGCAATGTAGATGAACCTCACAAGAGAACTCTCTCTCAATGAAACATGTCTCTCTCATGAATCTTTCAAGCTCGAAGAATGTTATATCTCACAAACACTCAAGAAGTGAAGAAGAAGATACTCTCTCTCACACACATGATATGTCT
The DNA here is from genome assembly GCF_047967505.1 of Dipteris shenzhenensis. Taxonomy (NCBI): domain Eukaryota; kingdom Viridiplantae; phylum Streptophyta; class Polypodiopsida; order Gleicheniales; family Dipteridaceae; genus Dipteris; species Dipteris shenzhenensis. The sequence continues at coordinate 37,105,170 of NC_141620.1, forward strand.
CTCAAAGAAGGAAACCTTTCAATCTTACACGGATGAAAATATCTGTCAAACGGATGGAATTTTCTCTATCACTCAACGAAAGTGAAAGGATGGAAACACTCGATCTCTCAATCTCTCAATCACAAGGATGGAAACACTCAATCTCTCAATCTCTCAATCACTCTAGCAAGGATCTCAATGCCTTAGCGGAAGGTAGAACCATGCTCACAATGACTCCTTCAGTGACTTGGAGCCTCCAACGCTACGCTCGAGCTTACTCAAGCTCCCACAGTGGCCGATGGCTCCTTCTCCATCAGCAAGCATAGCTTAGGTCCTACATGACCGACTGCATAGTCTCGACTGGTTGCATAGTCTCTGAATGGTTCAGCGAGACAAAGTAGAACTGGAGATATTCGGCGGGCTTACCCAAAGAGAGGGTATCGAATCCATAGTCACCCACAAGAGAGCTAGGCAGGAAGGCAGTCCCATTTGCTACTATGCACTCCTATCAAAGTTTTGGTTGGAGATGGTGTAGAGCACTCCCACCCACTGGATGCCTCCAGATTGCAGTCGTTGAAGCATCTACTATGTAAAGAGCTTGGGCTGTAGGCATTGATAGCAGAGATACTACATGCGCATGAGGTAGAAAGTCGTAGGAGCTGCTGTTGGAGTTGTGTAGTTGAGTCTGAGTGGTAGTCTATGACTGTATATGCCCAAATCTGTCTGCCCTTGATCAAGAGGTCTTGATTGCTGCTAACATCATCGTTGAGCATCTAAGATAGGAGGTAGCTCCTAATCTGTTTCTCTCAATGTATAGAGTGCTTGACATGCTAGCTGAGTTTGCTGTTAGGTCTCAATTTTTGCAGAAAATATCACAACAACACTCTCTCTCACTCTCAAAAGACTCATAAATCTCTCTTTTCTCACAAATCTTTCTCAATGAAGAACTCTTTCTATCTTTCTCTCTCAATTGAAATGGAAGAACAATACAATGAATCACTTAACCTCACATAGACAGAAATCTTAGACATGCAATGGATGAAGTTCTCTCAACGTAAGAGAACACAAATCTCTCACAAAGTCTCGAAAGAGATGAACGAGAATCCTATGGATGGAAATTTCTCACAAAGGATGGATGAAGATCTCTCACCAAAAGTGGACTCTCATGGAGAACACTCAAGAGAACTCTCAATCACTCTCTCACACTCTCAAGGATCGCAATGCCTCAGCGGAAGGCAAGGGAGCTCTGATACCTTGACAAAATATGAAGAGGGGAGAGGGGAAGAGTGGAGATGAGGAGAGAGGGCACAGCTAGAGAGCACACCACAAATGACTACTGTACACTAGATTTAAATGAAAATGTAGAATATATACAAACCCATTTAGGGTTAGGGTTAGGGGATCTAACCTATTCCTTTATAGCACTCTATTGGGTTAGTGCTATGCACATATGATCACTATGCACACATGATCACATGATGTTGAGCATGAACTCTCAAGAGGTGACACCGATGCTTGTACCGATGCTTTCTTTGTAGCGTCCACACCAACAGAGTTTTCGACGATTTCCACTCATTAAAAAAACAATCCTTCATAATTAGTGTCAATATCGGTGTCGGAAAGAGGCATGTGTCTTGTAGTGTATGTTTGCATGGGTAAAGACATGTTGAATATATACCTATGTCACTGTGTTACTGCCAGGAGAAATTTCAAAATCTAAGATCCTTTCCTTCCAATGTTTGGAGATGTCCATTGCATCCTTCCGACCCACTTCCATAGTTTATGCCCCTGTACCATATGATTAAAATTAGCTCTTTCTACCTCTTTCTACTTCCATAAACCCTCAAAATTTATGTCTTCTCTTCTCTCTTTCTCTAGCCCTCTCTCTCTCTCTCTCTCTCTCTCTCTCTCTCTCTCTCTCTCTCTCTCTCCTTCCCTCTGTCCTTTAACTAAACCTCTAACAAAAACAAACAAAAAATTATTTCAAAAGACAGAATACTTCTCTCTCTCTCTCTCAGTCTATCTTCCAAGGTACCCGTCACACAAACAAACATCAAATTATTTTGAAATACTTAGTTTAAGATATGCTCTCTTCTTGCTCTGTTTCTCCACAAACAAAGAAAAATTTATCAAGATCATATCACTCTCTCTCTCCCTCCCAAAACTCTTTGATTAGTATCTCTTTTCCTTCCTTCTTTCTCAAATACTTCTAAAACCTAGTAGTTTGAAATACAATCTTTGTCTCTCTCCCTCAATCATCCCCTTAAACAAAAGAAAACATAGCAGTTCAAAATATAATCTCTCTCTCTCTCTCTCTCTCTCTCTCTCTTAGGGATGAACACAGCTTGGGTAGAAGTTTCTCTGAGAGATTTTCGAATGTGGATGAAAAATGTGATCAAAGAGGAAACAAAATAACTAATCAAGAGTGGAATGATGATATTTTGAAACCAAGTGCTAGAAAGTGGTGGGAATGAATGTTTGGAACGTTTTGGAAGAGAGAGAATAGGGAGAGAGTTGGTTAGGAAGTCAAAGTTTGGGCCAAATGGAAAACTTGAGAATAGTTTTAGCTAGGGGATAGTTTGACATGGGAGAAAAACAAGGAGGCCTGACATGGTCAGGGCAGGCCTGCCAAAGATAATTTTTTATTGTGAAGCACCAATGATGTTTTTTGGGGTATTTTGAAAAACAACTGAAATTTCTCCTAGATTTGGGGAGCCTCTATTATATAGAGAAGTCCACATGGCATAATCTCCTTCATAGATACCATATTTTCTTATCCAAGCCTCTAATATTTTAGTAATTCTCCAAAGGGCCCCTTTTTTAGTCCAAAAATTTTTTAATGGTCAATATGACTCCAAATATGGTCATGTTTGTAGTAAAAATGATCGGTGTGATATGAACAAAGCCATTTCTCAAGTTATAGTGTCAAAATTCTACATGTTTAAAATGTTTTTTTAAATTATTTGTTTCATAAGAGCTTGAACTTATCATGCTACACATGGACATAATGCTTTGCCAACCATCATTGTACATCAATAGTTTGAACATATATACTTAGTAGTTATTCATAATCAATAATTTCAACAAGAAAGAGTGAGCTGCAGAAAATTGTTTCAGAGGGAATTTGGTAAAAGGAGCTTCATGGGTCCTAAAATTAGAATTTCAGATACTTTTTGACCATGGCAATGAATCTAAATGTATTGATGAGCACAACTTGAAAAGAAAATATTGGCTATCAAGGAAGCTTAAGAAAATATACCAAACAAGCCAATTAAAGAAAACATCTAGTATATAAGGAAGGTGACTATGTATTAGTCCACATTAAGAAAAGAATACTAAAAAGTGTAAAGAAATGGCCTGTAGATAAAATGGCACCACTATTTTATGGGCCATTCAAAATTAATCAAAAGATTAATGAGGTGTCTTGCAAACTAGAATTGACAGATCATTGGAAGATACATAATGTCTTCCAGATCCATTTATTGAAACCTTTCAAAGGAGAAGTACCTACCCATCCTACCTTTAAAGATCCACCCTTGATCATTGATGAGGAAGAGATATTGGAGCTAGATTGTATTGATCATCAACTGAGAACTACCCATAGAGGAAAAACTTACCACTCTTATATGTCAAAGCTTAAAATTCATTCAAAAGATGATCCACAATGGTTTCCAAAATAGTATTGTTGAGCTTTCCTTGATTTGATCCACTCTTATAATCAAACACAACTGAGGTCAGTTGCACCCTAAGCAAGAGGGACTATTACATGCATTTATTTTTCACCCTATTGCTAGGATTATTGGTAGTCAATGAGTGACTATGTGCAAGCAAAGTATAAGGTAAAAGTGCACCAGACGTGGCGAGGCTTCTATCTATACTTTGTGTGTTTATTTTGGGGCGCCTAGCTAGACATGTATATATTTTATCGCTATTTGATTAGTATCATGGGTGATTCCATTGTAGATACTAATATTGAAGGCGTGTGTTGATATGACCATATATGGTGTGTTCCATGTGTTTATTGAAGGCGTAGACAAATTGGAGTGAAGGAGCTCAGGGAAGTATTCCTTCTAGTTTTGTATGCAAGGCTATATGCCTCATTTTTGTAATAGTGCTCAAATGATTTTGTAAATGGTAGAGGACTTAAATGCCTACCATACCTTTTGAGCATGTATCCCCTTTATTTTTGGGAAAGTAGAATATAAAGGGTGAATGAGAATAACATAGTGAAAAGGATGGATGAGTAAAAAAGTAAGGAAAAGGATGGATGAGTGAAAAAGTGTGGGAAAGGAAGGATCAAGAAGACAATACGTATCTTTTGTATTCATGGCTCTAAGCATAATGCAATATCTATAAATACTCTAGGTGTGGAAGCAAGAGCCACACATCATCTCCACTCTTCTCCTCTCCCCTCTTCATATTTTGTCATGGTATTAGAGCTCCCTTGCCTTCCACTGAGGCATTGGGATCCTTGAGAGAGAGAGATCGAAAGATTGAGAGAGTTCTTCTTGAGTGTTCATTTCACTTCCATAGAGTGATAGAGAGAATTTCCATCTATACTTTGTGAGAGATTTCCATCATAGAGAGAATTCTAGCACTGAAAGAGAGAGATTCTATTCTTTGATTAGAGCTTATAGTTCATTGAGAGGTTTGTGAGGGAAAGAGTCTATTCATTACAATTCATGTGAATCTTCTATTCTTTAGTGAAAGAGAGAAAAGCTCTAGAGAAAAGCCTTAAACAAGACACTGTAGAGCTTCAGCACAAGAGGTCGACTCCCTACAACAGTGAGCCTCTGCATCACTACAAATGACCTTCTCCATTGCTATAACTAGCCTCTTCGCAAGCTCCTCAACGACTAGGCTCCTTGCAACTCCACCAATCGGCTTCAACGGCACAACAAACGAGCTGCCTCCATCCACCTGCAAGCAACTTAAGCCTTGACACATGCCCATGGCTCCTAAGGCACAACTCCCTCTTCTGCAACAAGCATAGCTCCAAAGCCAGCCGCGTTGCTGCACTGACTCACGACCAAGCTGCTCGCTGGGTTCCTAACCATCTTACTATGACAACGTGGCTAATTCCATCACCTTCCACAAGGCTTCCCAAGCGTAACTCTCAGGGCTCCCGCGACGATCAACAACCATCTCCAGGCACTGGAGTCTTCTTGTCCAGCCACGACCCATCTCTGCAGATCTACTCATAGCTCCAGCTCCTTGTCTCAGGTGACGCCAGCAATAAAATGACCGACAGCCGCTCCAACACAGTCATGATCAACGCTCCCTCAACAGGCCTATGCATTTGTCTGCTACCTCTCCAAGTGCCTCCTGCCAACACTCAAGAGCTCCAAGGCTCCCTGCTCACTGGAACCTCTCCATGGGTCTAACGCGAAAGCCCAACACTCACGATCTCCTTTTCCAGAGCAAGCATCTCCAGCCACACGAACAACCAAACTCTACAGTGCCACTCCACGCTCAGCAAGTGTTGCTCCATCGACGAGCAGTCCAATGGAGACGATGGGCCTTGCTCAACGAGCTCTGCCTCCATAGCCCACGACTTTACGGAATTTTTACACAGACGAAATCTCTGATAGATTCCGGTAATGGCATAATCTGACACGTGGCAGATTTTGATCTCCACGAAGGAGACATGTGGAGGATAGCTTATCATCAGGTCAAGGCCACCACATCCTAAGGTTTGGTCCAAAGATTGCCACGTGGCAACCTTATCATCCTCAATCTACCACGTCACCCATTTGACATGTGGCAGCTTATCCATTGCCACATCAGCAAGTGCCACGTTAGACTTATCAACCACATCATCACCGACTACCATGTCATCACCGACTGCCATGTCACCAGTGACATATCACTTGCCACATCGTTAGGGACATGTCATCAGTGTCACATCATCATTGCCATGTCACCTTGCTGACATCATCAGTAGTGCCACCTCAGCTATTCAGTCAGCACTGACCTCTCCAGGCACTCACAGTGCTCCATAGTCACTTCATGTGACCACTCCTGCCACCTCAGCACAGGCTCCACTGGCTCACCTCTTGCTAAGCACAGTGCCACATTATCACTGCATGTGACTCACAATGACACATCATCATTGAGCACATTTGCACTCCTTTTGCCTCTCCACCTAGATCAAGTCGTATCTCTTGATCCAGGAAGAATTTGAGGGCACTCCAAAAAGGAAAGTCGCTTGTTTTTTTGTGCTCTATGCGCTCGTCACATCATGCACACATTTCAGTGCAAGTTACACTCACATTTTAGCCTCGCCAACAAAACCACTTCCTTCACGCACATTTGCCTCTACATCGACACATCTGACCCACCACTTAAAAAGAACAAAAGAAAAGGAATTGTTTGCTATTCTTTCATCGATCGACGATTGGTTTAGATCTAGATCAGAGTAGACTAGATCGCCATAGAGGGGACGCTTTGAATTTCCCCAAGTTGCCAATCTAAGCCATGCCCGAAATTGCCAACTAGTACCTACTCGGAGTCAGTCCATACACTCACATACGGTTTCACATCATTACATTACCTGAAACCTTACGTTCATCAAGTTAGTGAGCAGACTTCAGAGTTCAGAGGCATTGCAGATTGTTTTAGTGGGCAGATAGCATTTGATTTCACACACACATGCCACCATTGTAAAGCCTATTCGGCTATCTCACAGCATTGTGCACATCATTTCAGCCTTGTAAAGCCTCTTGGCTATTCCCGGCATCATTGCCACAAGCCTTGTAATACAGATCAGATTTTATATATTGCAGTTCTATCTTCACGGATGGTTCAGACATTTCACTTGGCATAGTCAGTGTATTTGCAGTTGATTCATACAAAGATTTTCATGACACTTTTGAGTACATTTCTTGCACAATGTCTATGACTAGTAACCTCAATTTAGAGGCATCTGCTAAGTTAGACAACTCCAATTACGGTACATGGAAATACTGAATGGAGACCATTCTTATACTTCAGGACAAATGGGAGTATGTCGATGGGTCTACACCTAGACCATTGGACAATCCAGCCACCAGTAGCTCTACTCCATCTGTTGTCACAACACCAGCAACGGCATCTACAGCTACACAAATAGTTTCTGAACCAGTAGCCGATCCTGCCATTGCCTGAGCTCAAGCAGAATGGGATAAGAAAGACAAGTACGCCTATCACCTGATCAAGCAGAATGTGCAAGATGTCATGCTAGGACAGCCTCGGGGGGGTCACTATGTATAAACCCTCTATATCACGTGCGTTCAAGGCCTATATTTAAAATCCCTTATCTGTAAAAGATTTTGTTAATAAAACATACCCCTTTTCTATACAAATCTGTAAATTTTTCCCAAAACTATTTTAAATAGTCCCTTATGTATATTTAATTCTATAAATTTTAGAAATAAAAAATATCCTTCTGTTGAACTCACGTGATAGGGTTACATATGATGAGTGACCCCCCCGAGAGGACAGCTCAATACAGTCAAGACATCAAAAGAAGCATGGGATATGTTCGCAGCTCTCTACGAGTCCAAGAACACATCCATGATTCTCACCCTGAGAAACCAGATCAACCAAAGTTTTCGCAATAGCAGTGAAACCGGTCATGCTTATGTACTCTACATGAAAGACTACAACAATCAACTTGCAGCAGCAGGAGAGACTATGAACCTCGCAGAAATGGTTCAAGTCATTTTGAATGGACTAGGAGAGGGATACGAAAATCTAGTCTAGAGTATTGCCATCCAATGGCAAATTCGGACATTGGAATACAAACTAAATTGGACCCATTGCAAATGTTCCATTGGTAGAGTACCCGAAAGAGTTTGACATGGAGCTAAAAAGTGTATGCTCACTTCTCCTTAGAGGGAATTCTCCCCCAAGTAGGTATCTATGCCACTAAGAGGCTCAAATAGGGAAACCTATCATGCATGGACTCCCTCTTGAAGAGAGAGGAGCACATCATTTGTTGTGTCATAAGGTGGATATGTTTCACTCCTCTTGAAAGTAGTTTTTCCTCAAAGTAGGACTTCCTAACACTCTTCTAGAAAAGAATGTATAGTTTCAATAGTGGGTAGGCTTGAATACAAACCAAATTGGACCCATTGCAAATGTTCCATTAGTAGAGATCCCGAAAGAGTTTGACATGGAGCTAAGACCAGGACACCCCATTACTCAACAAGACCTTGATGCCATGATGAGAGAGATAATAGAAATCAATGTCAAGCTCATCATTAGCTCGTGGACTAAAAAATATGGGCCCAAAAAAGAGGACCATGTGGAAAATATAGTGGATACGTGGATTGAGGATTTGGAAATTCAGCCCATAGAACATAGGACCCAATTCCATACAAGGGTTAAAATATGATGTGCACGTTCAAATCACTCACATCAACATAGAGGTATAAAAAGAGTTGGGAGATGTTTTGTTGAATGAGTATGGAACATATATTAATAAATCCTAAGATATACATCCTTTTGTAACTCTGTGGTATACAAAGTTCCATTTTTATTTTTGTTACCAATTATAATCGCTTACCTTATGCAAGATTATATGTTCTCACCATTTCCAATCACTTACATATCAAATCTTTAATGAAATGAGAAACCATGTCATTTTGAGTCCATGACCTCCATGTAGAGATGAGCTCCAAAATGACCATGTTGGTTGATTTGATCCATAGTGCCCAAGATTTAATGTCGAATGACATTTATACATATCATGTTTGAAAAGAAACACTCGTTTTGTGGAAGGGAGGCATTCCCAAATTGAATTATTCCAATCAGTTGTTGCTAAAAAAGAACTACCATTCTTCATAGTGTGGGGACAAACTACATGCAAAAAATTCACCCACACGTCAAACATGACAAGATTGGTCTGAAAGCAATGTTCAAACAACTAGTAATGGTTTGGAGGGAATATGTAGGCTGTGCAATAATAGAAATACCATCTTGTCCATATAAGGGACGTGTGAACCACTTTGGAAATTCTATGTTTTTGAAACTATCTTCATACAAGGATTGGAACATTGAGTACTTGACCCTTGCACTTCTTGATACAAATAAAACGTGCTGAATGGATAGAACAACACTCGTGCTAGAAGGACACCCTATAAAGAGATGTCAAATTTGTGGCAGGTAGCTGCAATGATGCATCCTCATAGCTTTTTTTGGTATCTTCAAATTCCTCCATGCCATTAGAAAAAGCAACAAAACCTTTGGAAGGTAAGGTCAACCCCAATGTAGAAGAAAGGAGAGTCTATAAAGGATGTTGAGTGAATGATAAATAATAAAAAAGATGCATCCAATGGATAAAATGTCTTGAGCTAGTCATACTTAAAGGTGGCAATAACCTTACCCAATGTAATATTACAAGTTCAAACAACAAAAATAAAATTTGATTTGATTTGGAGTATAACTCTAGAGATGCAAATTTTATGTTCTTGTATTTTCTTAGTAATGTAGTGCTGCAGACTTGGTTTTATTTACATAGGAATTAGATGAAAACATTTTAGATCTAGACAGAGACACTCAACTCTTCACGAGAGACTAGCAGATAGAGGGTTCAACATAGTATGGTATGCATGGGTATCCAAATGGTTTGCCAGTCAAGGCATTCAGATGGACCTACCTCCCCCCCTTCAATAAAGCTTGGATGCACTAGACTCCCTGATCCCATGAGATGAGATCAACCATATCATACGGTTAGATCTACTCTATCTCTATACACTATGGACTTGGGTGGGAACCAGGAGTTTCCCACCAAGATCCAGCTCTACCGCAACCGCTTCTTGAGAGTATCAAAGGATGGAGTGATCATCCGACCTAATACCTAGAGGACATGGGAGTTTGACGATTACCATTAACTATATGTGTGTCTCATCCCATTAGCTATAAGCACACCCAAAGAGAAACAAATATCTAGACTATGCACATTGGAGCAAGTGGAGACAGAGGAGCATTTCCTATGTAGCTACCCAATCTATTTTGAGATCTGGGGATGATACCATTGCTTCTTTAAGGAAGGGCACAGGTTTGGGCCACTCTCTCAATCAACTGATCCACTTTCATGGCTGGTTTGTGTTGGCCTCTACCTAATTGAGATGTGACAAATAGAGAGACTCCGCTAAGGCAGATCAGGCAGTAGCAACACATGACAGCACCGTAGGAGATTAGGATTGACCGAGCACAGAGACATGTCATAGACTTTTATGCATTTGAGGCAACGCAAGGACATAGTGGAGTGGAGGAGGATGAGCTAGCTGACATGAGAGCAGAGTGGACACAGAGAAAGAGACGCGTGGAGCTGTGGAGGCAGAGACACAGAGACTCTAGCCTAGAGGGAATCGTTAGAGCTAAGTGTCACTCTTGATATGGCCCACTGAATACAAGTCTCACAAAGACCACGCCCCCCACTACAAGTGACGACTCAATAGACATGGATACGAGATATTTTTGCAACTCACCGGAGAGCCACCACAATACTTGGTTTTGTATCTTGAATTCTAGTTTTGAGTTTTTGAGTATGATCTTTTGAGCTTCTTAGCTTAGCATAGCAAGGCCCTAGTGTGTCCTTTGCTTAGCCCCACTAGGTTACTCTTTTTTTAGTTTACTATGTCTCATTGACCCCGCGAGGCCTCCAAAAGACATAAATACATCTTTCTTTCTTTTTTATCTAAATTTTGAAATACCTCAATCCAAGTAGGGGAGGTAGAGGTGTCTAACCCACCTCTATCATGTAAGCACTTGCTCGGGTCACTATTGTCTAAGATCTGCAATTGATGGATGCTATGGCACATCATCGCGGGATACAGATTCTACCATGTGTATTTGGAGCATCTATAAAACTTGTGTTTGTAAAGCACCCTCTTCTTATGTAATGCAATTTAAGAGTGAGTGTTGAGAATGGTGTAAATTGCACCATAGGGTTATGAGACAAACCCTTAACCCTAACTTTAGCCCTAAGGGATCCATGTATATATTCCTATTTTCCTTAGAATACAAGTTATTGTATAGGTATCTATATCATGTGCACGCCTCTCTCTATCTCTCTCTCTCTCTCTTCCCACTTTATCATATATATAGATATATAGATATATACATATATATACGTATATATATACATATACATATACACATATACATATACATATATCATGCACGACGCGCGCACGCATGGATTCCATTAAAATTGTGCCTTTTTTGTCTTCTCGCTTTGGATTCTAAGCTTTGTTAACACTGCCTCCATAGAAGGCAGTGCTTTAGTGGACATTACCTCTAATAGTCTGCTCCCTAGTCACATGTATCTCCTCATCGTGGTTTGATGTGTCTAAAGGTCAAGCTTAGGTTTGTGTTCTTGATGGTTGCCACTAATTGTGGGCTCCTTTCCTATGAAGAAATCATCTGTAATCCACACTACTGTGGTCCTAGAGGTCACAGGAGTGTGCGCTTGAATCATCTGAGCTAAGAGCAACACGTCGTTGGTCTCAGTGGTCAAAAACTCTTTGAAAATAGCCCTACTCAAACTGGCAATGTTACCTGCCCCAAAATCTATCTCAACCTCCTACATGCTACATAAGGTAGAAGGCCTCAACTGTGGGGATTTATATGGCATCAACCTCTCGTCCTATCTAGATATGGAATCTACGGTACAGAGTTGACCCATGGCTATCCATTGCATGCGAGAGATGAATCTACATGTACAGTCATGATTGGATAAACTTGTCATCTATCTAAGGAAGAACTCCTCTCTGTAAAATGCCATCTTAGTGGCATGAGGCTGCATTAGAAACACCCAAGTCTGTTGGGTATAACCTTGCCACGATTCATACTGAATGATCCTGTGGACCTCCTGTTGTGTCAAATGGAGAGTGGGTGCATCCAAGTAAAACTGGTATGGAGGGAGATGATCAATGGGCATGCCTAGGAGTAGCACCATTTGGTAGCACGAAAGTACCTATTTCTCTCATCACCATCAACTGCAAGAATAGATGGCGAAGAGGGCATGGTTGCCTCTATCCACTCACGAAATCGTGACATACTCTCAAACTCTTAGTACGTGATGATCTGAAATGACATAGCTGTGTCTTAAGGTCACACAAGAAACTCTAGGAGTATTATATCACACGGAGTTCATGTTTTCCCAAGGGCCTGTAGTCTCTCAAATCAAATCCCCTCAAATCTCCATTCTTAGAAAGGCTCCTGCTTTTACTGTCGGTAGTTTGACAAAGGAGACAAATAAGAAATGCACATGCTGAAAAATAGGCAAAGGAGCAGAGCCTCTCCAATCTCACTAATTACACATGTCCTCTGGTCAGTCTAAAGCTCATACAGAAGGCCTCATTGAATGACTTGGCTGAAGGCCAAGCTCTGATCCTTAGCTTTGCCATTTTCAAGATTCTTAATTGCTTCCTTTGGCGAGGATGTGGTGAAAAGAGTGGAGCAGTGGAATGGGGTATACCTGACGTCTGGCAATATTACAGTGCAATGACATATAAACAATGCATGCAAACATGATCAAGACTACTGATGCCACAACCAGAATTCCATGATCTCATCCACTATCTCAAGAACCAAATTCAAATATTGTTCTCTTCCACAAAGATTCATAATTAAAATTCCTAGTGATATGTCAACAATCAACAGCACAACACAAGACGTCATGTCAAGAATGCCACAAAGGTGGAAAAAGGGCAAGCTGGCAATAAGGATACAAAGAAGATGATGCATAATATAATGGTCAGGTAGACTGTCAAATTGCTATGTGCAGGAAAGCATCACAAAAAAAAAAACTCATGATAAGGACACTTTTGGTCTGCCCTCCGTTAAAAGTTTGATGCTAAGGACACTTTTGGTCTGCCCTCCGTTAAAAGTTTGATGCACAAGAAAGGGTCAATAAGAGTATTGGTCTTGTAGCCATCATCCCAAATGTTTGAATATTGTCAATGGAACAAAATGCTCAGTAAAAGCATACACCATTATGATTCACCACAGGCACTGCCCAATCAGACCATTTAGCATGCATTTGAGTTCAAGCAAGTCTCCTAGGCACACTCCCAAGCAAGCACCTAGAAATATCCTTGCAGCCACGTGTGCACGCAAGTGAACACGTATTCCACTCATACACCCACATGCACTCACCCCCCACCTGCAAACATGCTTTTGAAACAAATGCGCATGTAACACATGCACACACACACATATGTGAATAAATAAATATATATATTTAGGCAGAGAACCTCATGTGAAAAAATTATGACCATGGGCACAATGCTGGGATGCTTGAATCCATACAGAATATGCATACCAATTGTAGCTCAAAGGTTCCACCAATAACAATGGTCAGAGACAAAAGAGCCCATCCAATGATGGTAGGTAAAGAGGCTAAAGCCATTTGACTCATTCATAGCTTTGCCGTTCATTAGTACCATGATCAGCGTTGGATCTTACAAAGACTGAAATACCAAGCCAAGCCAATCTGGCCAGAAAATGCCATCAGCGTACAAAAATGCAAATGTCGAAATCATGGCTTCAAAAGAAGAGCATACACTGACAGAAGATAAGTAAAACAGCACATCTTTATGCCCCAATCTACCAGCTACGAGAACAGACAGCAAATGTAAAGACATTCTCCAGATTACTCTTCTTCTCCTCCTTTGGCTTTGTATTGGTACGAAGATTCCACCAACCACCTGGAATAGAGCAACAATACCAGCAGCCATTACTATGTTTTCCGTAGAATCTGTGGATGTCTGTCTGTCCGACAGAGGACTCAGTACTGGAGCTTTTAGCAGTGGGTTCTTCAGGCTTTACTCTCTTCGAAATAGTTCAAGATAAGCCTGAGGCAACAAACCTAAGCATCAAAATGTGACTGAGTTACTATTCCAATAGCACTTTATCGCCATAGTGACTAGCATATTGACCCATGCAAAACCATGGGATTCAATTTGAGTTAATGTAACCCCAATATATATTAAGCTAGAAGAAAAGAAGTCACTTTTGAGAACATACACCTCAACAATTTATTAGTCTTCAAAACCAAGGGCCTTGACCAGATGTAGTCATTCGATCTACTTCAAAACTAAAGCTAACTACTCCATCGAATATTAGATTCTCCATGGGCACTAACATGTTACCTTTCATGAATTGCTTGAACAACTTCAGCATTTCTATCATGAATGTGTACTTGTGAACTAGCCAATTGTCTCTCCAAAAAATTGAGCATCCCAAACTCACCTCATAACATTGAAACTATGATGCAAATACATAAAGTGTGTAAGAATCTCCATGAAGTAACCACTTAAATGTTTAAACAAACTACAATGTTTTCAAAGAAAGTTTTAAGGAATACACATAGTTCTTGGCCCTACCTGACATGTTGTATTGCTTACTCATAATTAAAGCTTTGTCACAACCTGTAGCAACACGAATCAAAACTCAAAGAGGAGTGGTGTATCCATTATGAAGAATAGCCAAATCGGATCTTTAAAAGGTAATGCGAGTAAAGGTAACCAGCTAAGATAACTAATGGAAACAAGAAATATTCAAACAAGTGCTATGGCCATTACGAAGATTAGCCATCAATGTATCATTGAATATATTGCAACTAAAGCTACCTGACTAACATAATTAATATAGCCAAAAGTCTAACAAAAACAAAAAACTAAAAGTCAATAGGATTAAAGTATAAAAGAACTCCACAAACAATGTCTGCAGTGAAATTTAACAAGGTTTCAAGACCAATGCAAAAAAAAATTGAAGTTATGGAGAAATTTAACGAACTGCACTACCACATCTAAAGATCTAACACCACCAAAAACTGCTGCAGCTATACATGAAGATCTACTGAAATGAAACATTGGACGTAAGCTAAGCTTCATGACACAACCCAAAAAAGACATAAGCTACAAACTAACATTCATGAAGATTCAACAAAAAGAGAAACCAATGCAATCTACAAGTTGATTTCAATGAAGATGTAACAAACCAGGAATTACATAGGCTACAGATTAATATATCTCAAGATCTCACATGACAACCAAGTAGTGTAGATTGTACTACCGTTGTAGGCTTACCTGTACCCACTAATTCATCAAATCAATTGGTGTGGAATATAGACTAGGATACCTAAGGATCTAAAAATATCAACCATCACGAAGACTTGAATAAGCATAAGTTAGAGCTTCATTACTTTACTAGATCTACCAATGCACATGAAGACCTATGATTGATAGCTATGGCAACCATCATGAAGACTTGAATAAACATAAGCTAGAGCTTCTTTGCTTCACTAGATCTACTAATGCACATGAAGAGCTATACTAGAGCTAGAAGTTGTATATTGATAAAAAGGTCATCCCTTGTCTCATAAAACCAATTGAGTCTTGGTGGACATTAATAATGGCATCTCTCTCTCTCTCTCTCTCTCTCTCTCTCTCTCTCTCAGACCATGTTCCTCCATATACTGTTAGAATTCCGTAAAAAATACAGTTTCCAGCAAAGTCCTTTAGCCCTTTAATCAGCCGTAGCTTCTTGAGCCGCTTGAATGAAGGCGGAAGCTTGGTGATTGCTGAGTTCGATGCATACAACTCTTCTAAACTCTCAAGAGAACCAAAATCTTCAGGCAGCTCCTCCAGCTTCCAACAGCCTTCAATGCGAAACACCAGTAGCCTCTTCAATTGCCCGAATGAAGAAGGGAGCTTAGTGATTGCTGAGAAGGATGCATCCAAGTTTTCCAAACTTTCTAGAGAGCCAAAATCTTCTGATAGGTCCAAGTCTATACATGCTTTAATGCGAAACACTCATAGCCTTTTCAGTTGCCCAAATGAAGAAGGGAGCTTGGCAATTGTTATCTGAGATGCATCCAACTCTTCCAAACTTTCAAGAGAGCCAAAATCTTCAGGCAGCTCCTCCAAGTCTGCACACCCTTGCATGTGAAACACCCATAGCCTCTTCAACTGCCCGAATGAAGAAGGGAGCTTGGTGATTTCTACATAGGATGCATTCAACTCTTCCAAACTTTCAAGAGAGCCAAAATCTTCCGGCAACTCTTTTAGATTCTTATATCCGCTAATGTCAAACACCCGTAGCCTCTTCAACTTCCCAAATGAAGAAGGGAGCTTGGTGATTGCTGTGTTAGATGCATCCAAGAGTATCAAACTCTCAAGAGAGCCAAAATCTTCCGGCAGTTCCTTCAGCTCCAAACAATAATGAATGTCTTAACACCCGTAGCCTCTTCAGCTGCCCGAATGAAGAAGGGAGCTTGGTGATTGCTGTGTTAGATGCATCCAACTCTTCCAAACTCTCAAGAGAGCCAAAATCTTCCGACAGCTCATTTAGATTCTCACATTCATTAATGCTAAACACCTGTAGCCTCTTCAGCTGCCCGAATGAAGAAGGGAGCTTGGTGATTGCTGTGTCAGATGCATCCAACTCTTCCAAAAGTCTCAAGAGAGCCGAAATCTTCTGACAGCTCATTTAGATTCTCACATTGATTAATGCTAAGCACCCGTAGCCTCTTCAGCTGCCCAAATGAAGGAAGCTTGCCGATTCCTGACAAGTATACTTCGACCTCTTCCAAATGTTCAAGAGAGCCAAAATTTTCGGACAATTCCTTCAGCACGTCACACTGAGTAATGCTAAATGCTTGTAGGCTCTTCAGCTGCCCAAATGAAGAAGGTAGCTTGGTGATTTCGAACTTGGATGCATCCAACTCTTCCAAACGTTCAAAAGAACCAGCATTCCCGTGCCCTAGCTTTTCAAAAAAGCCAACACCTTCCCGCAGCTCAATAAACTTCTCATCCACTTCAATGTCAAATGAACAAGGGCGAAAAGTGCAATTGTCAATGTCAAGGGTCCAGAGTTTCATAAGCCTGCCAAAAGAAGACTTAATCAAGCGCTTGCAAATCCCCAAAAGAAGACGCAATATTTCAATTTAGGCAGCTCAAAGCATCCAGATTATTAACATCAAGGTGCTTCAAATTAGTTACAAATCTAACCTTTCTATAAACTCCAAGGCACAGCAGAGTCCGACCACTTCAGCCACCTAATTTTGAGCTTAACTCCATTGCAGTCACCATTCAAAACTGTGCCATCTAAGAAAAGGAGCTGCAACGATCGCATCTTGGCAAGTACAGATGCATCCAACGAAGGCAAGGAAGTGGCGAGCCCTCGGATTTGATCAAGACCCTGCAATCATGAAGACCATCACAAAGAGTTCATTCTTAACAGTAGTATCATGAATCATGATCACAACGAACACCGACCATCATTTCACTTCCTTTCATTCCTCTTTGGGACACGTGATAAGGGCCTCCTTGCTCATAATTCGGTCTGCTCATACTATCATGCTGCAGTGCATAATATGCTATTCAGGTGACGGATCCTAATTGCTCTCAAAGTCACTTCCTTGTAACACCAATGTGGATTTTGCTGAAAACAGGAAAAATATATTGGTTAACGATCGTTGCACGTCCTCATCATTCCACAGCCGTGTCCCTATACTGAGATCTCTTCCCAAGTCCCTCTGGTGATCATGCATAGTCAGGCGCTTGTCTTCATCCACCTTCACTAGACACCGTTGTATCAGCGTATTTAGATCACTTCTCCATGAATCTACCCAAAAGTATTTTGCACTCTCCTCGTGTTCTCCGATCAAGAAGCAAGCTATGTCTAGAAACATTTGCTGCTCATCCTCATCTAGAGCTTCGTAGCTAATCATCAGCCTGCCCGATATGCCCTTGTACTTGTTCCGCCTTAGCTTGTTCAAAGCTTCTTCCCACAATTCCTTTTTTTCTCCCATGGTGCTAAGATGGCGACCAAGCACCTCCAAGGAAAGGGGAAGCCCATCGCAAGCTTCCACAACTTTTCTTGTTAGCTTCTAAGAAATCGGGATCTGGAAAAGGCCTTTCAAAAGCGTGAAGACAGAAAAGTTGCAGGGACTCATTGTAGCCCATCAGTGGTAGCTCGTATCGCTCAGCCCCGAAGACATGGGAGAACAATCTTTTGTGAGGAAATACTCTTTGGTCCCTAGATGTTACCAAGATTCGACTTCCTGGGCAAAGACATGTCAAATCTATAATGTTCTGAACAGAACCGAAGTCATTCATCATGTCATCTAATATGATCAAAACCTTCTTCTTCCTCAAGCCATCCTGTAAACATTGGCGCCCTCTTGCAATATCGTCCGCCATGTCATTCTTATCGAGCAGCAAATCTTTAGAAGGCGATCTCGAATTAGAACCGCTTTCTCGCCACTGCAATTCTCCACAAAGCTGGCTCCTTCGAAGTCCTTCTGATGACGGTGGTAAATAGCTCGTGCAAGAGTGGTCTTGCCAATGCCACCCATACCTCAAAGCAGAAGAAAGTACACAGTTTCCTCCTCCTGCAAACGAAACCGCTCCACGACATCATGGACCTTGGCGTCCAACCCAATCTCTTTAGGCACTACCTGACCCACGGAAACGTGCTCATATATCTCCTTCCCTATCTTCGCTGTGAGATCTTCGATCAACGCCCCTTGACGTCTGCACATTGAGAGCAACGCATATATGTGAGTACCAATCGTACCGGACCTTTCGTTAAAACATTTGCGGTTAATTAGATAAAATCAGCTCAGCCGGAAGAAAACATCGATGCAAAAACAAAGCTGAATTCAACTTGTTAGGTGTCCAGCCGGAAGCCCTCAAGCCAAGAGGCCTTCTCCAAAGCATCTTTCCACTGCTTCACATCTTCCTCGTCGTGCTTGAAGTCCTGCAAAATGCTCCTCGAAATACTGTGCAAACGGCCCATTGTCTTCCATCCGCAATTCTTCCGGCTTAACATCATAGAAAACCGGAATCACCTTGCCGTGGTGATTCCGCTTACTCTCCATCATAATCACGAGCTCTTTCAGGCACCAGTGCGAGCTTCCGTACATTTTAATGAAGATAGACAATTGAATGGTTGCGTTCCTAGCAGCTTCTAGCATGAACGGGCGAACGTCATCTCGTATGGGAAGCTCCTCCAGGTCTAGAAATGCACTGATCCCACGGCTCTTGAGAGAATGGTAAAGACAATCTGCAGACCCACGCTTCATTTCTATTCCACGATGGCTGATGAACACGACATGAGAGGCCTTAGAGGAATCAAAAGGTGTATAAGGCATATCTTCTTAGGCTGCCGATCTAAAATGCGGCAAATTAGCAAGAATGCTTGCAAGACCCTTCCGAGAAGAGGATCTGCGTGAAGGTTCGGAGCAAATCAATGAAGGCAAGATCGATCTGAGGCAAGAAATTCCCGACCTAATTCTGCCTCAACCCTTCCCCTGCTTGCAGCGTTGTTTCCTCCATCTCTGCTTGCAACGCATCCTCACCTCTTCCGGCTTCCTCCCCGCAATTTCTCTTCTCCATCGACACAATTGCGTAATCGCATGGACCTGAACGCAGAGAGCCAGCCTGAAGCGGAGGAGAACGTAGACTTTGTGCCTGACTCGCGGCTCCCGCTTGAGTTCTACCAAACACGGACGTTTGACAGCAATCCATGGGATAAGGTGGAGAACTCCTCGTCGTCACGCAACTCTGCTCGTCCAGTTAAGCCTTCGCCTCCCGAACGCAGGTCATCCACGATGCCCTCAGCTTCAATTCCAGAACGGGCTTCGAATCCTCCCAGGAAGGCGGCCAAGAAGGGGAGGGCCAATGGAAAACTGGGCTGCAAGGGATCGTCTTCACTGGGATAATCAATCCACCGTTTTGTGGATCAGTGGCAAAACGAGTATTACGACAAGGATCTATTCGATGCTTTGGAACGCCACTATGGCAAGGAGAACAAGATGAATTACATTCAAAGTGGCCTGCCTGCCTTTAAGGTAGTTGAATGTTATTATAAATTCGAGAATTATCCGACCAATAAATGAAGTTAGACCCACATATACTATGTTCTCCTCGAACATTAGTCCAAATGTGGTCTTTGTTGATCCGATTCATTGTTGCATATGTTATTTTGTCCCATGAATGTTGACAATCTTTTTGCTTTGTTGTTGGAGTTGGTATTGTTGATGTTGAAGTCTCCAATGATTATTGTTTTTATGTTTGGTTGTAATGTTTGTAGAAGACTTTCAAGACAATAAGTAAGTGTTGAGTATGTTGCTGATGGTGAATTGTATACATTGATTATTTTCAAGACAATAAGTAAGTGTTGAGTATGTTGCTGATGGTGAATTGTATACATTGATTATTGCTATTGTTTCCACGCTTTTGTTCTCGAATGTTGAGAGCATGCATTCGCAACCATCTTTACTCATATGATTTTGTTCTAGTAAGTGGAGGTCTTTGCGACGGCATGTCGCAATACCTGCACCAGTTGTATTTTGCAAACATATGAACCCTGGCAAGTGAAGTGTGTTTGATGGCTTCATATGCAATTCTTGAAGATAAAGTATGGTTGAGCTTAACAAGCTTTCGTCTAAAAGTATGCCATCAATGTGTGAAGTAAGCTCATACGTTGAGTGATTAAATTGTGTTGTGTTGAATTTCTTGTGTTGAGAAGTTTATCATGTCTTTTTTCAAATGTAGTATTTTGTGCAACCCTCCTGTGTTCTTTGGGTCTTGTGGTGAAACAACTTTCTTGTTACATGTTTTATGTTTTTTGTCATTTGCTCGAAGAATATGAGATTCCCCTAGAAGTAGTTCGAATACTTCTTTGTTGTGAATGTCCTTTGCTGCATTGGTGTAAAACAAATGAGGAATATTTTGTTTTTGTATGGGTGGACGATAATATGTGTCATTTATGTATGATAAGTCGTGTGCGGTATCACAACAAGACAAAGCATCCATAGACGCACACACAGACACGTTTACTGAACTAAAAAAAAACTTACGGGCGTGTCTATTTGCACTTCTATCTACGTGTTTAGAGACCCGCATCTAACGACGCGTCTATATAGCAGATAGATGCACGTATAGACATGCATATAGATGCGTAAATAGACGCTCTGCTAAAAATTTTAAAAAACACACAGACGCATCGTTAAACGCATGTATAAACGTATTTATAAATGGTCTTATAGACGCTTTTATAGACGCGCAAATAGACGCTACCTGAATAGACATACGCGTATATAGACGCACTGATAGACGCGCTACATAATACTTTTTAAATTTATAGAATGCTGTGTATGTTGTGTATGCTATGTAGCTATAGGAATCCCATTTCCACATTATGTAATTCAATTCTTACAGCCAACCGCATTTTAATTAGCACTCTTGCAAGCACGTCTATAGCCGACAATTACAATTCCAAATAAAACATTACAACTCCAAAACGTTTAGTTCACAAGACATTAATTGATAGAACGTTGAACAAGAAAATTGAAAGCTCAAAAAGTGCTTGTATGTACATATAGCACGAAGCTAAGCCACCTCATGTGGCTTTAAGTACAAAAAATAAGAGGAGTGTATATACAAGAGGCACGAAGACAAGCCAGTGGCTTTAAGTACAAAAAAGAGTAGCTAGCACTACTTCTATGACTAATCTAAGTTCTCCACATCCTTGCTCCCTTCCACGCTCCCTTTTGCACTCCCTTCTGCGCCTCCTTCCTCGTCTTCTTCCTCGTCTTCTTGTGCAGGGGTCTGTAAACAAGGGACAACATATATCAATGTATGAAAAATCAAATCTTTACTTATAATATTGACATTATTTAATTACTTTCAAATACTTCACGGGCCACTCCAGTAGCCCGGATATACTGCTCCTCAGTAATCAACCTGTCATGATAGAAGTGCTTCCATGTATCTCCTCTACGATGGTGGCGGTGGTAGGTTGTCTCGATAGGAGTAGGGTATCTGCCCACGATATCAAGCTACAAGGCAACACAATTTGCGGAGGGATTAGTACAAAGAAACAACCTCCTAATAGACTACATAAGCAATATAATTTGAGATCGATACTTATAAATTGGGCCTCCCATGATTCAACACCCCCTGCTCCAAAATGCACGCTTCCATATTGCTCCATCTGGATCCTTCGTGCCTCCACGTGCTGTAGACTGGGGTCCTCCCTCGTTGACTTCATTGCTTTCTTCCACTCACGCTTGTGAGCGGTGTGGCCCCTTGGTGGTTGACCTCCCTCGAGCCTGGCAAGCTCCACTAGTGCCTGTCTCTTAAGCGAAGATCTTTTATTGCCAAGTATCGTAACGCCCATTTATCTGTGAACTGACGATTGGGGGGGTTCGAATACCTAGAGCGAACAACAGCGAGGGTCTCATCAGCCAACCTCTTTGGTTGGTCTTTGTAGTGGATAAAACAATCTCTGTAATTGTTAGCAATTACAGAGCGCATGAAGGCCATGATGTCCTTCCCCCGTGCATCCATCAAGATGCCTCCTGTCTGAGTGATGTCATAGAAGATCGTACCATCTCCCGGAGGCACGTCTAAATCATCTAAATCATCATCGTCCCCACCACCACCCCTCCCAAAGCACTGTGTCATGCATCCCCCACCACTCTCCCTGCTACTATGCCTGCTACCGTGTCGTGTCGAGCTAGTACGCTGGCCACTCATAGCTGGATACTACACGGGACTACGTGGACCACTCGTAGCTGGAGAACCGAGTCTCGACTGCATAGGAGTACGCCGATGGCTCTGCGAGACAGAAGGACCTCCTGATGGCATGGGGGAAGGGGCATAAGACGGCATGGGGGAAGGGCCTCGCCTGTGTAGCCGGCTAGGCTGTGCTGAATCCGCTGGGGTAATCTCAACTGGTGTGGGATTGGGGTGGTTTGGAGTGTGTAGTGCCGACTCCTGGGGGGTGTTTAGAGTACCTGTCATGTAGCCGTATAACTTTGCAGGACTAGGAGGGGGCCCTAAAAGGTTATATAACTCCCTAAAAATAGACTCTCAGAGATCAGGTGAGCTTGAAGAGCTTCCTGGCCATATGATGAACTAGAAAAAAGAAAAAAAGAAGATTACTAATGAGCTGAGAAGAGAAAAAGAAGAGAAAAAGAGAGAGAAAAGGGAAGGGAAGAGCAGAGAAGGGAAGGGAAGGGAAGAGAAGAGAAGGGAACAATCTATCTGCACAAGCAAATACATTCCCATCTCCTTCATTCTTTCCTGCACAAGCACCACATACATCACATGGCTTCTCCGTGGCTTGCGTGATCATGTAACAGTGCCAAGACCCATGTGGCCCATACTGCTTCAGCGCGACGAGACAACTGATTCACGCCTAGTGCAGCTATGGGCATAGGCACAAAAGGAACAGTCAACATGTGCAATATTCTTGTCGCTCCCTTTGATCTGCACAAGATTTATGCATGTAAGGTACTCAGGGTTTTTTGTGCCCGTTGATGCATTGAAGGCCAGAGCATGGGAAGAAGCCACATGCTTGGTTGATGTGATACATCTGGGCATCATCCGAGCAATAGGTCTAGTCCATGATGATAATCCAATGATACTATTTCTGTTCTGGATTGAAAATCATTTGGAAAGATGGCTAACCTACCTCGGACATGATGAAAAGTGACCATCTCCGGTGTTTCACAGAGATGATGCGAAAATGCTTGCTAGAGCTCAGCATGTATTTGATATTTTAAGTGCACTAGTTCGCACTATTCATTACATGCACCAACAAAATGTCCTGCATAATGATTTGCATGCGCAAAACATTATGCTACACTTCTTGGAGTCATCCGAGGAGGTGTATCTGGGCATTTGTGATTGGGGAATGATGACCCCATGCAGCACTAGAAAGCACTATCTTGCATTACTCAGTGACAACCCCAACACTATGCGGAGCTCCATTGCTAGGTTTCATCATGTTGCTCCAGAGTGCCTCTCCACCAATCCCCCACCTTTCGATGTGGTGCAAGATGTGTACGCCATGTCTCATCACATCCTGAAAATCTTGGACATTTGTGCACCATCACCAAGTATGGGACGTGCAAAAGCTCTAATCGGGCATCTATGACGATTTGCGGTTTAGGGAAAGTCAGCCGAACCGAATAGACATCCAAGTACTATAGATTTTTGATGGGTTTTTGACATTGCTCCAAGATGTGGTATACAGCTTAGTCCAGCTTAGTCCAAACCAAGGACTTAGACCAGCCAGTGACTGAGTCTTTCTTGGATGGGATGTGACATGAGTGACCGATCATGGAACTTGTAACATTTTTAGTTTTATATATAATCCAATTAGTTTGGATCCACTCCATTGTTCAAGTTTGTATATTTACAGTGACATGATAAATGATGCGATAAGTAATGTTTAAATATTGATTGTATAAGTAAATGATGCGATAAAAATGATGATCCAATTGTCAAGTATGATAAATGATGCAATAATTAATGTTTAAATATTATTTGTACAAGTGAATGTTGCGATAAAAATGATGGTCTAATTTTAAAATATCATAAATGATGCGACAATAAATATTTAAATATTGTTTGTATAGGTTTAATATTGTTTAAATATTTAATATTATTTTTCATTACAAATTAATTCTATCTTGTTGTCATTTTTTAGGCTAAGTATGAGCATGGAGGGAGAGAACTTAGAGAACATTCTCCCACAAGATCCTCCCCAATTAGAGCAACCTCCAGTCCCAGAGGGCCCACAAGGTGCTTTTGTGCGTGAAGAGGCTGATTTAGCAGACCAACTAAATCACGCCGAGGCTCAGGCTATCTTACAAGCGCAAAGAGAGATATTGGGCAGAGAGGGGCCAGGTATTTTCGCTACTTGTAATACAAGAATTGGAATTATCCCATTAATTTAATCCTTCAGTATTTAGTTTAGTGAGATCTAGCATTTTTTGTCGTGCAGTTCATGCATGTGTGCTCGTTGTTTCGTAGTGATGCATGTGTGCTCCTACATGGTTGGATATACAGTTGCGGCTGTATGAGTGTGTAGCATTGTGTGCACCACTTACGCGATGACGGTATGTGTAGCGTGTGTGCACCATCGGTACGATTTTATTCATGTGTAGCATCAGGTGCACCATGTGATGGTATGTATCGCACAGTGTGCACCATTCATCTGTGATTTATTGATTTTGTGTTGCTATAATACTGAAAGGTTGATTGATTGTGGTGATTAATTCCAAGTTATCTTATGCTTGAATATTTCATTACTATTGATCGTATGAATCCAGGGGAAGAGTAATTTATCGAGCGATGGCATCTGGCAAGCATGATCCGCCATATTTTGGGCGGGTAGGCGCAACTCCAGTGATGCGGGGATGAATAAGGCTTATGCCTAATTTTTGATATTACAAAAGCTTATGTACATATTTGAATTTTGGAATATTAGTGGCTTGGCTAAGTGTATAATCTAAAGTTAGAAAAAGCTTTATTTTTAGAAAAAAAGCTAGCTATTCTAGAAGGTGGATGGGCTTTTTGTGAAAGGGTGCATGGAGGAAATCACAGAGGCTTTTGTATGATTTTTGCTCGGAATCTTTTTGAGAAATATACATAAATACATAGGAGGTGGAAGGAGAGCACCACTCCTATGGGGGGAGATTGTACCTAGCACGCTTGTTCTGTCTCTTTTGTTTGTGATTTTTGAAAGTTTGTGTGTATTTTGAAGAGTGTTGCTATCTTTTTCAAGGATTTACAGGTTCCGTGAACGTTTCCCATTGTA
Source organism: Dipteris shenzhenensis (assembly GCF_047967505.1). Lineage (NCBI taxonomy): Eukaryota > Viridiplantae > Streptophyta > Polypodiopsida > Gleicheniales > Dipteridaceae > Dipteris > Dipteris shenzhenensis. Next base: position 37,130,766 of record NC_141620.1, read on the forward strand.
GTGGTATCAGAGTCAAGGTTTTATTCATCCATAGCATAGGAAGCACACGCATCCCGTGTTCTCGAACAAGAAAACACAGCACGCATTAGATTGCGGACACTGCATACAAGAGCGCAACGAAGTTCGAAGTAGCAGAAGTGAACAGTGCAGAACGGCTTGCAGGCAGGAAAACGTGTGGCGAAGAGAAACAAAATCACAGCAAAAGAAGTTGGTCATATGTGGACAGTAGGTCAAAGCTTGTGAACGCACACCCGTGCCTTAGCTCCTCCAAGCGTATGATAGCACACTTGTTTTGTCTCTTTCATTTGTGAGTTTTGAGAGTTTGTGCGTATTTTTGAAGAGTGTTGCTGTGTTTTTCATTTGTGAGTTTTGAGAGTTTGTGCGTATTTTTGAAGAGTGTTGCTGTGTTTTTCAAGGATTTACAAGTTCCGTGAGCGTTTCCCATCGCAGTGGTATCAGAGCCAAGGTTTCGTCATCCATAGCACGGGAAGCACGTGCACCTTGCATTCTCGAACAAGAAAACGTAGCAAAAGAAGTCGATCCTATGTAGATAGGTTGAAGCTTGTGAATGCACACCCGCGCCTTACCTCCTCCAAGCGTATGACAGCACACTTATTCTGTCTCTTCCATTTGTGAGTTTTGAGAGTTTGTGCGTATTTTCGAAGAGTGTTGTGTTTTTCAAGGATTTATAGGTTCCGTGAGCGTTTCCCATCGCAGTGGTATCAGAGCCAAGGTTTTGTCGTCCATAGCACGGGAAGCACATGCACCCCACATTCTCGAAGAAGAAAATGTAGCACACATCAGATTGCGGACACCGTGTACAAGAGCGCAACGAAGTTTGAAGTAGCAGAAGCGAATAGCGCAGAACGGCTTGCAGGCAGGAAAACATGCGACGAAGAGAAAAAAAAATCGCAGCAAAAGAAGTCGGTCGTATGTAGACAGGTCGAAGCCTATGAACGCACACCCGCACCTTAGCTCCTCCAAGCATACGACATCACGCTTGTTCTGTCTCTTCCGTTTGTGAGTTTTGAGAGTTTGTGCATATTGTTGAAGAGTGTTGTTGTGTTTCTCAAGGTTTACAGGTTCCGTGAGCGTTTCTCATTGTAGTGGTATCAGAGCCAAGGTTTCGTCGTCCATAGCACGGGAAGCACACACACCTCACATTCTCGAACAAGAAAACGCAGCATGCATCAGATCGTGGACACCGCATACAAGAGCGCAACGAAGTTCGAAGTAGCAGAAGCTAATAGCGCAGAACGGCTTGCATGCAGGAAAACATGCGACGAAGAGAAAAAAAATTGCAGCAAAAGAAGTCAGTCGTATGTAGATAGGTCGAAGCTTGTGAACGCACACCCACGCCTTAGCTCCGCCTTAGCTCCTCCAAGCGTACGATAGCACGCTTGTTCTGTCTCTTCCGTTTGTGACTTTTGAGAGTTTGTGCATATTGTCGAAGAGTGTTGTGTTTCTCAAGGATTTACAGGTTCCGTGAGCGTTTCCCATTGCAGTGGTATCAGAGCCAAGGTTTCGTTGTCCATAGCACGGGAAGCACACGCACCCCGCATTCTCGAACAAGAAAACGCAGCATGCATAAAATTGCGGACACTGCGTACAAGAGCGCAACGAAGTTCGAAATAGCACAAGCGAATAGCGCAAAACGGCTTGTAGGTAGGAAAACGTGCGGTGAAGAGAAAAAAAAATTGCAGCAAAAGAAGTTGGTCGTATGTAGACAGGTCGAAGCTTGTGAACGCACACCCGCGCCGTAGCTCCTCTAAGCGTACGACAGCACGCTTGTGCTCTCTTCCATTTGTGAGTTTTGAGAGTTTTTGTGTATTTTCGAAGAGTGTTGCTATGTTTTTCAAGGATTTACAGGTTCCATGAGTGTTTCCCATCGCAGTGGTATCAGAGCGAAGGTTTTGTCATCCATAGCACGAGAAGCACATGCACCCCGTGTTCTCGAACAAGAAAATGCAGCACACATCAGATTGCAGACACCGCATACAAGAGTGCAATGAAGTTCAAAGTAGCAGAAGCAAATAATGCAAAATGGCTTGCAGGCAGGAAAACGTGCAGCGAAGAGAAAAAAAATCGCAGCAAAAGAAGTTGGTCGTATGTAGACAGGTCGAAGCTTGTGAACGCACACTCACGCCTTAGCTCCTCCAAGCGTATGACAACATGCTTGTTCTGACTCTTCCGTTTGTGAGTTTTGAGAGTTTGTGCATATTTTCGAAGTGTTGCTGTGTTTTTCAAGGATTTACAGGTTCCGTGAGCATTTCTTGTCGCAGTGGTATTAGAGCCAAGGTTTGGTCATCCATAACATGGGAAGCACATGCATCCCACATTCTCGAACAAGAAAATGCAACACGCATCAGATTGCGAACACCACGTACAAGAGCGCAATGAAGTTCGAAGTAGTAGAAGCAAACAGCACAAAACGGCTTGCAGGCATAAAAACATGTGACGAAGAGAAAAAAAATCACAGCAAAAGAAGTTGGTCGTATGTAGACAGGTCGAAGCTTGTGAACGCACACTCGCGCCTTAGCTCCTCCAAGTGTATGATAGCACGCTTGTTCTGTCTCTTCCGTTTGTGAGTTTTGAGACTTTGTGCGTATTTTCGAAGAGTGTTGTTGTGTTTTTCAAGGATTTATAGGTTCCATGAGCGTTTCCCATCGCAGTGTATGAGAGCCAAGGTTTCGTCGTCCATAGCATGGGAAGCACATGCACCCCACATTCTCGAACAAGAAAACGTAGCATGCATCAGATTTTAGACACTGCGTACAAGAGCGCAACGAAGTTCGAAGTAGTAGAAGCAAACAGTGTAGAACGTCTTGCAGGCAGAAAAATGTGTGGCCAAGAGAAAAAAAAATCGCAGCAAAAGAAGTCGGTTGTATGTAGACAGGTCGAAGCTTGTGAACGCACACCTGCGCCTTAGCTCCTCCAAGCGTAGGGTAGCACGCTTGTTCTGTCTCTTTCGTTCAGTTTTGAGAGTTTGTGCGTATTTTCGAAGAGTGTTGCTGTGTTTTTCAAGGATTTACAGGTTTCCTGAGCGTTTCGCATCGTAGTGGTATCAGAGCCAAGGTTTCGTCATCCATAACACAGGAAGCACACGCACCACACATTCTCGAATAAGAAAATGCAGCACGCATCAGATTGCGGACACCGTGTACAAGAGCGTAATGAAGTTAGAAGTAGCAGAAGAAAACAGCGCAGAACGGCTTGCAGGCAGGAAAACGTGCGACGAAGAGAAAAAAAATCTCAGCAAAAGAAGTTGGTCATATGTAGACAGGTCATAGCTTGTGAACGCACACTCGTGCCTTAGCTCCTCCAAGCGTATGACATCACGCTTGTTCTGATGCATCGTTAAACGTGTGCATAGATGCATTTTCAAACGATCTTATAAACGTGTTTATAGACACAGAAATAGACGCTTGCTGAACAGACAGACGCGTATATAGATGCGTTTATAGACACACTGATAGACGCACTTTATAATATTTTTTTTAAAATTTACACAATGCTGTGTATGTTGTGTGTGCTATATAGTTACAAGAATCCCATTTCCACATTGTGTAATTCAATTCTTACAGCCAACTGCATTTTAATTACAATTCCAAATAAAACATTACAACTCCAAAACGCAATAAAATTGAAAGCTGAAAAAGTGCTTGTATGTACATATAGCACGAAGCTAAGTCATGTCATGTGGCTTCAAGTACAAAAAATAAGGAAGTTAAGCCACGTCATGTGGCTTCAAGTACAAAAAATAAGAGGAGTGTATATACAAGAGGCACGAAGCCAAGCCAGTGGTTTTAAGTACAAAAAAGAGTAACTAGCACTACTTCTACGACTAATCCTTGCTGCCTTCCATGCTCCCTTCTGCGCTCCCTTCTGCGCTCCCTTCTGTGCCTCCTTCCTCGTCTTCTTCCTCGTCGTCTTGTACACGGGCCTGTAAACAAGGGACAACATATATCAATGTATAAAAAATCAAATCTTTACTTATAATATTGACATTATTTAATTACTTTCAAATACCTCGGGAGCCGCTCCAGTAGCCCGGATATACTACTCCTCAGTAATCAACCCGTCATCATAGAAGTGCCTGCATGTATCTCCTCTGCGATGGTGGCGGTGATAGGCTGTCTCGATGGGAGTAGGGTATCTACCCACGATCTCAAGTTGCAAGACGACACAATTTGTGGAAGGATTAGTACAAAGAAACAACCTCCTAATAAACTACATAAGTAATATAATTTGAGATCGATACTTACAAATTGGGCCTCCCATGATTCAACACCCCCTGCTCCAAAATGTAGGCTTCCATATTGCTCCATCTGGATCCTTCGTGCCTCCACATGCTGTAGACTGGAGTCCTCCCTCGCTGACTTCATTGCTTTCTTCCACTCACGCTTGTGAGTAGTGTGGGGCAGGCCCCTTGGTGGTTGACCTCCCTCGAGCCTGGCAAGCTCCACTAGTGCCTACCTCTTAAGCGAAGATCTTTTATTGCCAAGTATCGTAACAATCTTTGACTTGGCCCATTTATCTGTGAACTGGCGATTAGGGGGGTTAGGATACCTAGAGTGAACAGCAGCGAGGGTCTCATCAGCCAACCTCTTTGGCTGGTCTTTGAAGTGGATAAAGCAATCTCTGTAATTGTTAGCAATTACAGAGTGCATGAAGGCCATGATGTCCTTCCCCCGCGCATCCATCAAGATGCCTCCTGTCTGAGTGATGTCATAGGAGTATCATAGAATATCATACCATCACCTGAAGGCACGTCTAAATCATTTGAATCATCATCGTCCCCACTGCCACCCCTCCCAAAGCACTGTGCCATGCATCCCCCACCGCTCTCCCTGCTACTACGCCTGCTACCGTGTCGCGTCGAGCTAGTACGCTGGCCACTCGTAGCGGGAGACTGCATGGGACTACGCTGACCACTCGTAGTTGGAGAACCGAGTCTCGACTACACAGGAGTATGCCGACGGCTCTGCGAGACAGAAGGACCTCCTGACGGCATGGGGGAAGGGGCATAAGATGGCATGGGAGATGGGCCTATGCTATGTAGCCGCTGACTCTACTGGGGTGATCTCAGCTGGTGTGGGGTGGTTTGGAGTCTGTAGTGCCGACTCCTGGGGGGTGTTTAGAGTACCCGTCATATACCCGTATAACTCTGTAGGACTAGGAGGGTGCCCTAAAAGGTTATATAAGTCCCTAAAAATAGAATCTCGGGGATCAAGTGAGCTCGAAGTGCTTCCTGGCCACATGATGAACTGGAAAAAAGAAAAAAAAACTATTACTGATGAGCTGAGAAAAAAGGGGAAGGGAAGAGAGGATTACTATCAGAGTGCATCTATAGACGCGTCTGATTAGCGCGTCTATTTTCCCGTATAACAGCACATCTATAGATGCAGCTATCTGTGTCTAGACGAGCCTGTAGACGTGGTTTTAGACGCGCTATGAGATGCGCCTATAGATGCGCTCAGACAGACGGACTTTTTTAAAAAGTAGAAAAGGACATGCGCCCAACACACAAACGTAACACTGATACCCAAATGATGCATTTTTTGGATACGATAAAGTACAAATCCAAAGAGAGCAAACTTCCAAAAAAGATCAACTGCAAAAAGACTTACCTAGGATAGAGGTATGGAAGGTTCTTCTCCTTGCTTCTCTTCCTTGTTCGCCCTCCTCTCCTTTAAGCTTGGAAGTAAGTGTGGGTGCCTTCCTCTTAAGTGTAAGCTTGGAAGTAAGTGTGGGTGCCTTTCTCTTAAGCGTCGAAACTGTGGATCTGTGAATAATGAAGCAAGCAAGCCGTGCGAAGTATAAGTAATGTGAAGAAAAGCGAAGCGAGCACGCTAAAAGCATGTTTAATAGCCGTGTCTATAGGTGCATCTAATAGCGCATCTATACATGCATCTAAATACACAGATCAGACACGGTTTTAGATGCGCTTCTAGATGTGCACCACAGAACAGACAGATGTGGTTTTACATGCTCTTTTAAATATGCACCACAGAACAGACAGACGCGGTTTTAGATGCGCCACAAAGTGTAAAATTAAATATTTGAAGAAAAGCAAAATTTTTTGGATTGTTTGTTTGTAGGATGTCTTCATCTTCAACAAGTAGCTCCAGTGAGGATGAATCCCTCCGTATCCACCATCGCAAAATGTGGTGGGAGCAAAAAATCAAATGTATGTGTGATCGATGTCGAGGAAACATGTATCGTGCACGCAAGATTACACTCAATTACACCTCAAAGTATGGAGAATGGGATGCGACCGTAAACATGGCAAGGGCTTGTAAGTTAAAGTTGATTGAGATACCTATGGGTGTTCATATGTTTGAGTTATGATGCCGTTTTAATTTGATACACGATGCAGTGCCACACCCGCATATGTTGCCCTATGCTTGCCGTGAGGAGGCAAAGCGTCGGAGATATGAGGTGGGATCTTTAGGAGGGACCGTTACGGATGCATGGAGTGATGGTGATAGTAGCCCTCTGCCATTACCTCATGAAGCCGTGGAGGAGGAGGTGTTTGATGATATGGTGTGGGATTTATATGTCCATCAAGGGAGGGATGATAGCATGGAGCAGGATGATCTTTTTACTACAGCATCGACTCCACTGTTTGAGGGGTGCACATTCTCTGTTCTACGTGCCTCCCTTGAGTTACTAAACTTGCAAACCATCTATGGATGGAGCAATGCAAGTTTGAATGCATTACTTAAGTAAGCTTTAAAGTCTATTTTGCAAACATGGTGAATTATGCTAGTGGGTCAATTACTCGAATGCTTTTTCTCATTTATGGTCTTCACGTGTAGGCTATTGTGTAAAATTCTTCCAAGGGAGAATAAATTACCGACCTCAAGAGATATGGCAAGGCAACATGTGACCTCTCTTGGAGGATTAGATTACAAGTGCATCCATGCATGTGTCAACGATTGCGTTTTGTTTCATGGACTACATAAGGATGCAAGAGAGTGTCCTACTTGTGGAGAGGCAAGATATAGAGCAGATCTCAAAACTTTGGACGTGCCCCGTAAGGATCTGCGACATTTTTCCATAATCCCCCGCATCCAACATATGTTCAAGTGCAAATCTATTGCAGAGCTCATGTCATGGCATTCCTCCCATCGATCAACCGATGGCAAGTGGAGAACTCCCGCGGACTCTCCTGTGTGGAAACATATTGAAGACACATGGCCAAGCTTCAAGGAAGAACATAGGAGCTTGACACTTGGATTGGGTATGGACGGTGTGAACCCATTTGGTCTCAAAAGCACCTCTTATAGTGTATGGCCAGTGATATTGGTGAATTATAATCTTCCACCCTCTATGGCTATTAAGAAAGGACATGTTATGCTATCCCTTCTAATTCCACAGAAACATAAAGTAAAAAATCTTGATGTTTATTTGGAGCCTTTGATTGACGAGCTAGAGATACTTTGGAGAGGTATCGAGGTGCATGATGTGAGCAGGCCTCCCTCGTCACGAGACTTCAACTGCAAAGCAGTCTTGATGTGGATGATGCATGACTTCCCAAGCTATGGCGAGTGTTCAGGTAAGCATTGCACTTCTAATTATGACTAGGCAAAGGATGTGGCACCCTTAACCCACCTTCAACTCTTAATTGCATCTATTGTTCAGGTCTCACTACATTGGGTTACCATGCATGTCCTGTTTGTGGTCCTTCGCTAGTTGCCTCACGGGCAGACATATTGAATAAGGTCATCTATGAGAATCACCATCGATTTCTCCACCTAATCATCCTAGATATGTTGCCCCTTGGAATGAAGTCCTCCCATAATCACTCACCGCGGGAGATTGGATGAGAATTTGGGACGGTTCCACGACTCCTCCACCACTTGGCATGAGCCGGTAAGGGTTTGTAACTATTGTGTGCTATATTGGCTAGAAATAAAGATTGCCCGCTAACACCAACTTTTGTTTAGATACTCCATCTTTTATCGTTTACCATATTGGTCCCACCTCAAGATCAATCACTTGCTTGATCTCATGCATATCTTCAAGAATGTGGCATCTACCATTTGGGAGCATTTGAATGGGACATGAGATTCGGTAGGCATAAGGGAGGTTCTACGTACCATAGGGAGAATGCGTGAAGCTTGGCTACAAGAGAGACCAAATGGGCGTGTTTTTTTACCTCGTGCACCGTGGATGTTATCAAAGCTAGAGATGGCGACGGTGAAGCGTGCTATTACCACAATTTGTACTCCCACTCGATGCATGAGGTGTTTGAAGGGAGCCTTTACAAAGAGCAAGAAAAGAGGTGTAGAGCAATTATATGGCTTGAAATCTCATGATTGGCACAAGATGCTCCAAGTAAGTATTTTATGTGCATAATATCTTTTTCCTTTCAAATTTGTGAGTGAATAATTATAAGAAACTAATCAACCACCTCCTCGTGGGTTCAGTTCATACTACCTACTAGCATTTCACGTAGTGCATGAAGGACGTGAAAGATTGTATTTACAAGATGGGCGAGCTTGTGAGGTACTTTATATGATACAAAATATGATGCGTATCAATGCTCCATGCAAGTTTGAATGCATATTGCTAATATGCTGTACTTTTTCATTTCTAGGTATGTGAGCTCAAAGGAAATAGATCCCACCACGCTTGAGAATGCTCGAGTTATGTCAGTGGAGGTGGTTTGTTTAGTGGAGGAGACATTTCCACGTTCTATTCTCACAAGCCAACTACATCTTATAGTGCATTTGGTGGATGAGATTGCTATATGCGGTACTATACATGCACGATGGTTGTCCTTCCTCGAGCGCTTCATGAAGACCTTGAAGGGCTTCGTGAGACAAAATGCAAGACCCGAAGGTAGCATGACCGAGGGTTGGTTGGTACAAGAGTCACTTGTATATATTTCTAAGTTTCTTATTGATGTGGATAGCTCTCTCCCACGACTATGGAGAGATGATGAAGACCTAAGGATGACCTCTATTGTGTCTCAAGGGAAAGGATGCAACAAAGTAATAGACATGGAGTTGCATAATAGTATCAACCTCTATTGCGTGCTGAATAGTGATGTGATGAAAAGATGGGTGACAAGATACGAGGATGCAAAGGCAAGAAGACAAGAAGAAAGGGCCCTCTTTCGTACACACCATGGATCTCGTGTGCCATACCCTCAGTATCTAAGAGCACTTCCAAAGGATATTCATGTGGATTGGCTACTTGATGAAATGGAGAAAGTAGAGAAAGACGAGGGGATGCATATCACAATGGAAGAATGGGAGTATGCTAGGGGATGCATGAGCAAGGTCGGTATATAGAATGTTATGCATAAGTTAGGAGCTTTCAATAATTTAGATTGCTTATTTAATTGATTTTTTCTTGGTGTAGTGAACTATGTTCAATGCTATATGGTGTGAGGGCAAGCATTTTCAAACACAACGGATTGATGATAAGAGAAACACACAAGATTGTGGCATCATTGCTAGCTTTGAGGGAGCCAATGGAGCCATGGATGATTATTGTGGCATAATCCAAGATATTATTAAGCTTGAATTTCGACGCTTCTTTGTGTATGTTTTGGATGTAAAGTGGTTTAAGGACGTGGTGGAAAGAGGCCCTAATGCAACAATCAAATGCCATGCAAGTGGCTTTGTAACTATTGACTCCACAAAGTTTTGGCAAAGTAGGAAGGACACACTAGTACTACCGCAATAATGTGAACAGGTACTGTGCACACATATAAAAATACTCGCTTTTAAATATTTGATGCAAGAAAAATACCAAAAAATGAACCTACATTGTTTAAAGAGAGACACCTTCTTGAAAAACTTCCTTTCACATAAGCAGAGAGGGAGAAGGGTGGAAAGCGAGCACAAGTGTTGCAAGAGGGGCTAGGTAGGAGTGAGGAGTGTGGGGAATAAAGAGGAGGAAAGCAAGGTCATTGAATATAAGGTGGGAGGAGAGATTTTTTCTTTTCCCACAATAGAGATGTGAAAGACGTCATCGTGCAGGGTTTCGAGTTTTAGCCCCCCAGTGTTGCTATATAGCAACATTTATATCCTAAGCATCACTTTATAGCAATGGAATAGGACAAAACGTTGCAATATAGCGACGATTCAGGGTGGCTATTTTTTGAATCTTAATAGATTTCCATGCAGCTCATGTTGTGATTTTGGAGGTGTGCAGATGGAAGGGACAAGTGGAAGCAAGTGGAAGCTCATCAGATGATGCACCAATGCTCAGGAGTGTAGAGTGGCTTACAGAGAGGTTGTATTGTCATTGCACTCATTGCAAGTGAGAAGTACGACATCAATGTCGCATTGCCATGTGCCACTTACAGATGTATGGGGAGGAGCCTGAACTAGTACCCACCATTGGTGTTGCATGTGGTGATGGAACATCGGTAAGTCAATGCTATTTGAGTTCATGATTAATATTGCATACCATTATGACATGAAACCTTGAGATAATATCTTATATTTATACAAAATCTTGAGACAAGATGAGGAGGGTGGCGAGGGTGCACATATACCTTCACACTTTGAGCAAGACTATAGTCTCCCAGATGTGCCAGATAATGATGACAGTATAGTGGACATGATGGATTCTATTTTTAGGGGCACTACATCACATGTACACATGATGTTTGAGTCTGGATGTCCGAGTCTGAGATCAATATGCGAGAGTTCCAATCAACACAGTTGCACAAGGGTGCTAGGATGTCTAAACTATGCATAGGCTTGTCTCTCAATCTTGAATTTGCAAGCAAAGTATTTGGGTGGTCAGATACAAGTGTCTCAACCTTAGTGAGGTTGCTCCAGAAGATGTTGCCTGCACCCAATACGATGCCTGCGTCAAGAGATGAAGCAAAGAAGATTCTAACAATGCTGAGTATGGATTATGATACCATCCATGCTTGCCAATATAATGACTCTATTCTCTTTTGTCATGAGCATGGAGATTTGGCTAGTTGTCCCAAGTGTGGGAAACAATGATATAGAGATGACTTGCAGGGTGAGCAGATACCGGTAAAGGTCTTAAGACACTTTTTCATCTTTGCAAGAATACAGTACATGTTTCGATGCAAATCCATAACGGAGTTGATGACTTGGCATGCATCTCATCGGTCCACTAATGACACATTCAGAATTCCTGTAGATTGTGCAACTTGGAAGCACATAGACAATCAGTGGCCGGACTTTGCGAGGGAGCCACACAACTTACATCTTGGGCTCGCCATGGATGGCATGAATCCTTTTGGGTTACGCTCGACATCTTGGTTGACATGGCCCATAGTCTTGGTGAATTACAATATCCTACCATGGATAACAATAAAGAAGGGACACCTCATGCTTGCAGTACTTGTGCCAGGGAAGTACAAGGCCAGAAATATGGATCTGTACATGGCAACTTTGATAGAGGAGTTATAGATATTATGGAGAGGAGTGCGGGTCTTTGATATTTTGAGAGCTCCTAGACATACCAATGATATCTTGGTCAGGGGTATCTTGATGTGGACCATGCATGACTACCCAGGATATGGAGAGTGCATAGGTACGTGGTTGTAATATATGATTATGCTTTTATGACTCTCTTTTGCATGCATTTCTTATACTAACACATTCATGCACGTGTGTAGGACTTGTTACAAGTGGGTACTATGCTTGTCATGTTTGTGGACCGGGTTTGAAACCACTTGCACAATACTCCAAACATATGAGGAAAAATGTTTATGAAGGTCATGCTCAATACCTTCCGCTAGACCATCTCGCGTGTGGAGGTCAGCTTGATGCACCACCACCATATTTGAAGACAAGTGACTGGATTCATGCTTGGAGGGCGAATGTAGAGGAACCTCCTTGTGGTATGAAGAGGCTATCCATCTTTCATGAGCTTCCTTATTGGGGTTAGTTACAAATCAATCATCTCTTAGATCCCATGCATATCTTCAAGAATGTGGGGGCTACTATTTGCACACACTTGACCGTGGATGGTAGTAGCTAGGAAAGGATACTAGTGGTGAAAGGAGACTGGGTGCTAATGCAATCCAACAAGCGGAGAAAGCAACAATCAACTAACATTTTCTTGGCTTCTTCAAAAGGCAGAGTGAAAGATTTTAGAGTCAAAAAAGAAGGCACAAAATGCATCAGAGAGGTTCGAATACAACATGTCTACATGCATCGAGAACTTGTATTACAAGATTATCCTGCTTATCTTCCACACCATACACCCAATTATAAGTGTATTTGTATAATGAAATAGTTGAAACGAAAGAACTTTTGCTTTCTATGATAGATAGTATCTTTGTTTTGGTTCACATGCATATCCCTCATCATACAAAGAGTGGCAACCAATGGAGTGCATATTGGGATTCTTTGATGCTTTACATGGTGCTATTGCGGAGCTATAGTACAAAGGTAGAAAATCAACAACATTGGTTGAATCGGGTTTATTTTTTTATGATCACTTTTATCAATTGATGGACAATGCTCACTCACTCAGTTTATCAAAAAAGAAAGATCTCCCAGTGTGGAATATAGTTGATTGGCCAGTCCCTAATGACGGCATAACATAATCATACAAAGCCAAACTATTTTTAGAAGTATAGCATTCTCTGAAACCAAATATTGCTACGAGGATAGTTAAAATCAACATTTTCATGACACTTACAGTTTTTGTAGAACTTTTTGAAGATTATCTAGTTAAAGTTTGTAAGACAATGATGACTTTCAGAGAAAAGGGATATGATGAAATTCCAATTCCAAAAATTTTGGATAATGGTTGGGATAGAATGGCGGCCAACAATATGTATTGTGAGCTTTCTCATAACTCCACTATAAATGCAGCTGGATGATAGGCACAAAACTTGTGGCAATGGACCAAGATGAGAGGTCTTCAGGTCCAATAATTGAAATAAATGTTATTGAGAATGGCATCCTTCTAACATCCATCTCACCGGGACAATGCTGCAATCTCTCTTAGTTATGTAATGACATTATTATGGAGACTGAGAACAATATCTGCAAAGACTTTTCATTCATTTTGAATAACAAGAAAGTAAGTTGGTTTCCACAATGTGTCCCTTCTAAATCTATTCTCTTTACATTTGGATTATACATTCATCTATCACTTCTAAAGGTATGATATTGCTAAAAATTTATTTCTGCAGATACGGCAAAGGAGCAAAAGCAAAATTCAATGCAAGGACATTTAAATATAACAAAATTTTAAAGCTATTGACTCCAAGTATTACTTGCAATCCAAAAAAAGAAGTTGACATTTGATGTATTAATACAGAGTAAGTACAAGTATCATGTGTTTTTCTATTGTTGCTCAGAATCTTTCTCTTGACTTTTGTATAGTGGAGACTCCTTCTGAGAAGAGTTTTCTTTAGCTTCTTCCACATGTTGGTCAGATGGTTGCTGTTGTATAACATCCTACTATCTGCTGTACATCCTCCGTGGCAGCGAGATTGGCCTGTTGCAATGGTACTGCCTCCTTGTGCATCGACTCCTGGTGCTTCTTTTATGTCCCTCCCTCCTCATGCATGGGGGCTCGGGCTTTTTTGGTAGCTCCACCTAGAAAGGATCATTTGTCGCTTCTCCTTCCACATCTTTTGAGAATTGTTCGAGCAGCTCATCAACACCAACACCTTCTAGAATATCTTCTAGATTGCTAGTGACAGGGGCATTTTTGTTGGCCTCCTCAACCTCTTGTTCAACCCAGAGATATTCAAGGCCTTTTGAGCCCTCTCTTGTATGGAATGTTCGGTTTGGTGCTGGAGAAGAGGAAGAGACCTCTAACAACTTCAAAATTGTCTTTGCTATGAAGCTATTTACATATTTAGAGCCAAAACTATCCTCTTTCATTTGCAATAAAAACAAAGAATTTTTTGTACCAATGCATTTAATTTAGAACTTCTTAAATACTATGCAATAAAAGTGCTTACAAATTCACGCTGTATCTCTGAAAATTATGTGCCCATCATATATTTTGCACTTATTAGAGTCCTCCATCCACAAGAGAAAGGATCCTCCTATTGTGGTGTCTATTTTATCAAAATAGAATCCTAATACGTATATTGGACTATGAAGAGTGCCAAAATAAGAGAGAAATACAGATAAGTGGCTATGATTACTATTCCTGCAATGGCATTGGTTGAGTTGAATCTAATATCTTTAAATTTGGATTACCGAGGTCTAGTAGATCCATTAGTCTTTTGAGGCAGCTACAATGGGAATGAAGGTTGAGTGAATGCATACTGTTAAATTAAATTGGGCAACAAAATATAAAACTCATACTCTTGCATGTAAAAGCGATATTGCTGACTTTTTAGGAGAAAACATGGAAAACACGTATTGCATTAGCAAAAGTATGTGGAATACTAACTTACAATTCTAAATCATGGTGGGTGCCTTTTAAGGCCCTTGAAGGTATAGCATAACTTTTATTGTATGTCTATGTGCACCAAACTCCAGTGATTGCTCCAAGAAAAACAAAAAACATGAGGGGATTAGACCAAGAGGGTGTAAATACAATTTGAACATATTAGGATTTTGTCAATAGAGGGTATTAGTGGAAAAGGTCAGGGAACATACTCTGAACAATATGGGAGGAGAAGCATATCAACCACATCGAAATTGCAAAAAGGAAGCCACTTGGAAATGCTTTTGGTTGATGTCTTGTTATCCTTCAACTTGAATGAGATAGCTGGATCAACTATATATACAGTGTCCTGAAGGCTTTGGTGGATCTAAATCTTTAAAAAAGTACAAAAAACCACTTCACTTAGCCTATGAAAAAGTGACTGCTGCAAAGACATAAACACAATTGACCTTGAAAGATATACTAAGTACTATAGAGCTGCAAGCATGTTTGTGCAAGTGACATGCATGGTTTTCTTTCTTTGCTAAAGCCATTATGCAATCTTGTGTGAAATCCCAGCTCATATCATCATTCATAGTCTTTATAGATATTCTGATCCTTGGTCCAAGTTGCGGGAGCTTCTGCTAAATTTGCAACTGCCTCAATAATGTATAGGATTCCAAGACAGACAATGTTTCTTTAACTCGCTCCCCGAGGGACTTTTCATATGCAACCTTGCCTCTAGTCTCATGTTGGTGAGTGACCTCTATTATCTTTACTGCATCTACTTTAGGTTTTCTAGCTAGAGGTATCAGTAGGATATCTCTCATTTTAAGATCATCCCAATCCTTTGCATTAAGGATATTGTCATATCTATACCTGACCCTTCCAAGTGTTTGAATGTCTTTTTCATTATAGTCACCCTGTGTGCATGTGCTACCACCATCATTTTGTCTTGGAAAAACTCTATAAGCCACTCTTCAGCAGCTTCTTGGAGAGCAAGCAGTGCAATCCTTTGCCATCTGAAGTCCATGTGCCAGTTGATGCATATTGCCCTCACAAGCCTCTGGGATGGTGCAATGGGAACTGCATACCCAATGGCTTTTTGAGCCTTCCTAATCTCCATCAAGACAAATCTACCTTGGCTCACTCTTTTCCTCCTGTTCCTTGCTAGCATGTGCACAATCTTTCCCTTCTTTGAGGATTTTGATCTTGATGGAGCTGTGGCAACCCCTGTAATGTCAGGTCCCTTGTCTTTCTTTCTGGCTATTGCTTTCATTCTTGCCATACTCTAATGTTGTCTTCTCCTAAACAGAAATCCAAACATAACAAAGAAATAAGCCACCCAAGAGATTGCTTGAAAACGTGATTTGAAAGATCTAAGCAAACTATTGAAATCATGTTTTTGAGCAAATATATAGGTAGCATACTCCAGCAACACACTCTAGCAGTATACTCCTAATTTATATGTATCAAACTCTAGAATGCAGATGTTTTCTACTGCTAAGATGAATCCAAACATAACAAGAAATACTCCATGCAAACATTTGCTGGAAAACGCGATTCGGAGCAAAGATATGAAGAAAGTGTTGAAATCTCATTTAGAGCAAATTTCTTTGCATCATATTCTAATCAATTAGTTTGATGCAACATCCTCCTAAACTTGATGTAGCATACTCTAGAATGCATATGAGATGTGTTTGACAAAAAGTCATATAATGTCTTTGAGAGAAAGGTAGAGAATAGCCATTTCACCTTAAGAATAGGCAAAAAACAATGATGGGTGACAGATTTCTTACCTGGGCTTGTGTCTCCTGATGACAGATAGGTCTAGGTGATGGTTCAACATGGAGATGGAGCTAAAATGTGTCTATGTGATGGATCTGGTGAGGTTGGAGTTGGTGGAGCTGCATTGGGTCTCTGTGATGGAGGTGGTGAGATAGTGAGGTTGGAGGCAACTAAAACTAGAGATCGATATGAAGAGAGAAGGGTAATGTGATGCCAAAAATTGATACTTTTTATTTGGCATTGGTATTGATTTCTTGTATGTTTGATAAGAGTTTGAGTATCAAGTTATAGCCTAGCAGCTCTCACTTATTTCTATTTTCTAAAATATTGTATGGGATTGAGAGGATGAGTGGAATGGATCATTGTAAATAGCATAGGTATGAATTATAAATACCTTGGTATGGGGTGAGAGTTATTTGTGTATGGGATATTATGGGGTTTTTAGAAAATAGGAAGAGCGAGTCATATAAAGAGGTGGGCTCATGTCCATGTGTTCCAATAATATAAGAGATATTACATGTTAAGCATGTGGAAGGCATGTGGAGGAGTGTGGAGTTAAGAGGAATCCTTCTAGAATTCCTATGTGGAATAAGGAGGATGTGGACATATGGAAAAGAAAGGGTCCCTATGGGCTCCATGTGGGGAGACTCTTGACTTTCTCAACATTTTAGGAGTCTTGAGCATCTTTTGATGGGACACATAGCAAGAGTAGCCAAAAAGGACATGGATAGTGACATACGAGTTTATGTGATTGATGGGGAAAAGAATCTACAGGTAGCAATTGTAAATGGGTGGAGGGTGACAAAATCTCTGAAAAAGGAGCCCTCATCTACCTTGTTCATCATCTCTTCCACCATTAGGCCTCATGTTGCTGTAGCTCTAGTCTCCTCAAGCCTCTTCCATGAGCCTTCTCTCCCTCTTGTAGATATTCTCTTATGTAGACTCTTGAGGGCCATCTCTCTCTAGTTTATTCTCTCTCTATGAGTAGTCTTGGAGCTTCCTTTCCCTCTTGTATGTATGAAACCTCTTCTTCTCCTTTGTGTTTGTAGTATTTTGAGTGTATTTGAGTGGAGTATTACTCTCATGGCAATGAAAGTCACTTCTTATCATTTTCCTTGAGTCTCCATTCCTATGTTCTTTTCTCTCTCTATTCAAGTCTCTAAAGTAGTTCTTGTTCAGCCGCTCACTGTGCACACATGGTCCATCCGTTTCCCAAGCCACCATGCAAGATTATTTCTCTCTTTTAGGCAAATTCTAGGGGTATTGGATTGTTGATAATTGTGGAGCCTTGAGGGAGTAGTTTGCTTAGGCGAAATTTACATGGGCGGATGGCAGTTAATATAGCAACTAGACTCCCTGTCAGTATTTGGCCTATAACTTTCTCTTCAATGTTCTATTTCAATGAAACTTATATCAACACGAAGCTCTCTTTAAGGTCTCTCTCCCATGTAATTATTTTTTTGTATTGGGTTTAGGACAATAAGTTATGAGTCTCTGTGTATGATTGTTTATTTCTATGGTAGTTTTTACCCCCTTTCAGTAAACAATCCATATCTCTTCAACCGGTTATCTGTTTTCAAAAAACCTTATATCAGTACGAAGCTCACTTCAAGGCACATCCCTGTATATACTTTAATTTTTGATATCAGTTTTTTGATGGAAGTTATAGACATCTGTGTCTTCTAGCAGTTTCTAGAATGATTTTGAGCCATTTCTAGAGGCTTTTGTAAAGGAGGTGCCATGTTTCCCTAGAGTTTACCCATCCAGCCAAATCAGACCCTTCAAGCCCCTAGATATATATCAGTTCATGTCATGTTGAGCTAAAAGATCTTCTTCCAACAATGCATCACTCTTCTCTTTAGCGCCGACCGGCTTGGTGAGATAATGTCCTCTACAGATCCTTTTCTTCTCTCGATGCTGGACTACAACGTCACTTGGGATGTTACCATATTTATTCTCCTCTAAGGGAAGCAAGGAGAAAGATATGTTGTGGTTTTCTTTGCATGAAAATATTTTCTTCATCTCTCTTTGCAAGTGATAAGGGTCTCTATTATTAAGATTGGGAAGAGCAGGAAGCTAAGAGGTGCATGAAGTTTCATTACCCCCAACTTCATGTCACATATTTTTGGTGGAAACGCCAGTACATTTGGTATTGGATTCATCCCACCTTACTAAATGGTCTCGGGTGTACTTGATTGCATGTTATGGCTAGTATAGGTATGTGTTTTTTGATGTGATAAAGAAGATGCCTAGAAGAACTCCATTAGAAGAGATTGCAGCCCATTTAAAAGAACTAGAAGATTGTGAAGGTGATGCTCAAGCTATACACTAGCAGCTTGTTGTGAAACAGAGTTGAGTCTTTGGGTAGTTTTTGACTCTAACAATGGAGTAGTGATTCTCAATGCTTTCAAATTCTTTTGCTATGTAAATGATGAAGAGTACAATATCTTGAAGCTGTTATGTGCACTTCCAATTGTGAGAAGGGTGATTCTTGAATGCATGTATACACAATGTTTTCATGGTGCTAGTTGGTCACTTATTTTTGAAGATTTTGTTGAGGAACACATTGTGGAGGGATTTCAACAAGTGGTTATGCATAATAAGTTGGTCAAGTGGTATACTAAGGCTCTATGGGATTGTGTTTGGATCTTGTTTGGGATATAAGTTGGATCTTGATGTTTCCTTTTTGTGCTTCATCATGGTGAAGATTCCAATGTTTCAAGGGACCCAAGGGGAAGACTCGGAGTCTTATCTTTGGGATTTTGTTCAAGGATGCGGGCTTTCTGGATGGTCCATGAAGGATCGGGCGAAGATTTTGCCTGATTTTCTTGAAGGTGTAGCCTTGAGTTGGCATGAGGCCTTGCCAGACTCTTCCAAGGAGGACTGGAACCAAGTGGTGGTAGTAATGAAGCAGAGATTTGGGGCAATTGAGTCGCCAAATGCTTCGATGTTGCAGTTGGACTAGTTCTATCAAGGAGAGGGTGAGATGGTCTCTCCGTTGGCAATCCGATATGAAACTTTATGGACAAAGTATGAAAGAGCAGCTTTGCGAGCTGTGGCATCTGCATCATCGGCCCCTCAAAGTCTCTCAGGGATGGAGCACTTAAAGATGAGAAAATTTGTTATGGCTTTGGAGCCTTGTCTTTGCTCAAAAGTAATGAGTAAAGATCCAACAACATACATGGAGGCACTTTGCATTGCGACCAAGAAAGAAGCTTCTCTAAAGATCGAATCCTCTTTTGTGTCTTCAAGAGATTCAACTTCTAAGGTGGAGGTAATGGGCACTCCACATGTACCAAAGTCCTCTGAGTTAGATCATAATATCTCCCAATTGATGGCAAAGTTTGTTGATTTGAAATTGCATTTTGCTAATACACGACAACCTAGAACACCAAAGAGTGAAGATAGGCCTCAAGATAAGAGTGGGGTTACTTGCTATGAATGTAATGAAAAAGGTTACTATCACCCTAAGTGTCCTAGATTGAGAAAGAAAGAAGAAAAACAAGTATCCTTGTTAGAAGCTTCTTCAGGGGATGAGGAAACAGAGGTAATGATGGCTAAATGGGGTGTGGTAAAGCAAAAGAAGAAGAAGAAAGCAAAGAAGAAGTAGGAAGAGGAACACTGTAGTAAGAAAAAGAGGGCATCTAGAAGGAGAATTAGCCAGTCAGACTTTCCTTTAGGACAAGGCATTGGAAGCTATGACTTGTTGTCAGACCTTAAAGAAAAGGAAGCTCATATCACCTTTGGTCAATTACTTGCTTTGTCTCCAAAACTACGGAAGGAATGGGGAAAGCTAGCAAGCACAAGAGTGTTAAAGAAGAAAAAGAAGAAAAGTGCCATTCCTCTTGTTAAAAAGGTAGATATAGATGTTGCTAATGATGTACCTATGGTTGATGTGATCATTGATGGTCAAGTGATTTCTAATGTGTACATTGATGGAGGTGCATCGATTGATGTCATGAGTGAGAAGACCATGATAGATGCTCATTTAAAATACTCTAGTACTACCTCTCCTTATCGCATCAAATTGGCTGACAACACTAGGGTTAAGACCTTGGGAGTTGTGAAGAATCTAGAAGTGGATGTATGTGGAGTTTCTGTGCCGACTAGTTTTCAGGTAATCCCTACCAAGCCAGATGCACGTTCCTATCCATTAATTTTGGAAAGGCCTTGGCTATGCAAGGTGAAGGATGTTCAAAAGTGGGATACTCGAGAATTGATTTTGTAGGGAAATGATAAGAAGGTGCACTAGAACATTAGAAGCCGCAAAAAGGAAGTTGTCAAGGAGGAGTCTTCAACATCAGAGAGTTCGAGCTCTGACTTAACCGATGAAGAAGAAGAGATAGGGTGTAGCTCTGAGGAGTCTAGCCCAGAGGGTGAGGTGTAAGGAGTGACCTTTGGTCTTTGTCTTGGTGCTGATCGGGATGAGTCAGGAGGGAACAAGGTGGTGGTGCAAGAAGATCTTGTAGAGACGCTTCATGTGGAGGATGTGGAGCACACTAGATGATGCCAATGCAATGAAGAGCTTCTTGGTGATTCTCTATCAGGTAGTGAGAAGCTCCATTACTTGGATATGTTAGATAATTTTCCATGTCTCTTTGCAACAAGCTATTCACAAGTTTGACCAATCTCTCTTGTGGAGCATAAGATTGAGTTGAAGCCAGAAAGCAAGCCAGTTGTGCAATGCTTAAGGAATGGGGGGTGATCCAAGTTGAGGCACTAAAGAAAGAGGTAACACAACTACTTGAGGTGGGATTCATCTTTCCTATCGATGATTCAGAATGGATATCTCCTATAGTTGTCACACCAAAGAAAGGAAATAAGTGGCGGGTTTGTGTGGACTTTTATCCTTTGAATGCATGCACTAAGAGGGATCATTTTCCTTTGCCATTCCAAGATGAAATACTAGACCAAGTATCAAGGCATGAGATGAATCCTATATGTGATGGGTATTCTTGTGAAGATAGTGGGAGAGAGGGAAGGAGTCTCACTTGAGGCTTTCTCACAATCACAATGGGGGAATACACACAAAGGTGGAGGCTGAAAATAGTTTTCCTCTTCTTAGTTGTGAAAGCCAAAAGAACTCAAGTACAAAGAAGTAGAAGAACCCTATATGTGGGTCTCAAACCAAACTCAACTAACTAAGGTGGCATACTAACTGAGCCACGAACTAGTGTAGATAAGGATAGCTGTCATCCAGCTATTATTCGTGGGCGGTGCACCAACCGCATCTGTAGCTAACAAGTCGGTGACATAAATGCACAACGGTCACCCTGGCATATCACGAGTGGAGCTCGATATCTCAACAATTCTAGGTACTTTTAAATTCATATTCGGGAGGAAGATCAAAAGAAAACATCATTTGTCACACCTTGGGAAGTTTTTGCTTACAGAGTGATGCCTTTTGGGTTGACCAATGCACCAGCTACATTTCAAAGTTTTATGAGTCAAGTGCTGGGAAAGTTCATAAGGGTGTTTTTGGATGATTTTTGCATTTATTATCGGCGCATGGATCACATAGAGAAGTTAAAGATGGCCTTAGCTAGGATTGATGAAGCAAAAGGGTGTCTAAATCCTAGCAAGTGTCATTTGGCTCAAACAAAAGTAGTCTTGTTGGGGCCTATTGTGTCTGAAGAAGGCTTGCAAATTAACCCTGACAAGGTTCAAGCAATCATGGCATTGCCAAGTCCTGGGAGTGTCACTCGTGCTCGTAGAATTCTAGGAAAGAGCAAGTATTATCAATGCTTTTGTGATGGTTTCACAGAGATAGTGCATCCCATGAACTTGTTGACAAGAAAAGGAGTTTCTTTCCAATGGGGTATGGAGCAACAAGAGTCTTTTCAGCAACTTAAGGAGGCCATGAGTAAGGGCCCAATATTGAAGCCCTCTGATTGGTCTCAAGATGTTTATGTAAATCCAAGTGTATCTTTGCATTCAGTTGGTGCTGTATTGCTACAAAAGGAGAGGCATGTAGAATGCAACCCATCTATTATGCCAACCAATAGCTTATAGAGGTGGAAACAAGGTATTAAGAAATGGAGCAACAAGCCCTCTCTTTGGTGTTTTCAGTCAAAAAGTTTCACTCGTATTTATTACCTCATTTGGCTCAAACAAAAATAGTCTTGTTGGGGCCTATTGTGTCTGAAGAAGGCTTCCAAATTAATCCTGACAAGGTTCAAGCAATCATGGCATTGCCAAGTCCTGGGAGTGTCACTCGTGCTCGTAGAATTCTAGGAAAGAGCAAGTATTATCAATGCTTTTGTGATGGTTTCACAGAGATAGTGCATCCCATGAACTTGTTGACAAGAAAAGGAGTTTCTTTCCAATGGGGTATGGAGCAACAAGAGTCTTTTCAGCAACTTAAGGAGGCCATGAGTAAGGGCCCAATATTGAAGCCCTCTGATTGGTCTCAAGATGTTTATGTAAATCCAAGTGTATCTTTGCATTCAGTTGGTGCTGTATTGCTACAAAAGGAGAGGCACGTAGAATGCAACCCATCTATTATGCCAGCCAATAGCTTATAGAGGTGGAAACAAGGTATTAAGAAATGGAGTAGCAAGCCCTCTCTTTGGTGTTTTCAGTCAAAAAGTTTCACTCGTATTTATTACCTCGGCCATTTTTCTTCCTTACCTCTCAGTTTGTATTAGCATATCTAGTTTTCAAGCCTAATCTTGGGGGGAGATTTGCAAAATGGTTGTCAGAACTTCAAGAGTTCTCTTTCTCTTTTGTCACTAAAAATACCACTAGGTCCACAGCTTTGTAGTTTGATGGGGCTTTTAGTCCTTCACACCAACAAGGAGCCGGGGGGATGGTATTGATTAATTTTGAAGGTCAAGGAGTATGGGCAAGAGGACAAGACTTCCAGGTATCACAACTAACAATGCAGCTAAGTATAATGCTTTGATTCTTGGTTTGAAGGTTTTTCTTCAAAGTCAAGTTCAAGAATTGGAAGTAAGAGGAGATTCTCATCTTATTATAAAGCAAATGCAAGGGCATTACAAGACAAGAAGTCCTCATTTGAAGGAGCTTAATCAAAAAGCTATGTCACTATGTAGTCAATTTGATTTTTGCAAGTTTGTTCATATAAACAGAAAAGAAAATCAAAGGGTAGATGAGTTGGCTACTCAAGCCATTGTAGTACAAGACCGGGGGGTGGTTTCTTTGGTAGACACTAGATGGCCAGAACTACAAGATGTTCAGCAATATGTGGAAGAAGGAAAATTTCCTCGAGGGTTAACTCCACAATAGAAGCAGAGATTGGTTACTTTTGGCCACGCCTCCGTAAGGATGTATATGAATGTCACCAATGGGACCTATCATATTGAGGATGTTGATGGCATGGTGATACTCGGACACACCAATGAGTATCGCCTTAAATTCTTCTATGATCGAACACCTTGAGGGCCAACAGACCCTCTCTGTCACTAGAGAGGATTTGCCGGGGGGGACAGATGTGACGCCAAAAATTGATATTTTTTATTTGGCATTGGTATTGTTTTCTTCTATGTTTGATAAGAGTTTGAGTATTAAGTGATAGCCTAGCGGCTCTCACTTATTTCTAATTTCTGAGATATTATATGGGATTGAGAGGATGAGTGGAATGGATCATTGTAAATACAATAGGTATGAATTATAAATACCTTGGTATGGGGTGAGAGTTATTTGTGTATGGGATATTATGGGGTTTTTAGAAAATAGGAAGAGTGAGTCATATAAAGAGGTGGGCTCATGTCCATGTGTTCCAATAATATAAGAGAGATCACATGCCAAGCATGTGGAAGGCATGTGGAGGAGTGTGGAGTCAAGAGGAATCCTTCTAGAATTCCTATGTGGAATAAGGAGGATGTGGATATTGACTCTGTCTCATATGCAATAAAATCCTATGTGACGGCGTGCGGAAGAAGCATGTGCAAAGTTGAATTTCTTATCTTTGGTAACATTTTTCTTTAATCACTTTAGAGATAAGTTTTAATTGTGTGTGTGCGAGAGAGAGAGAGAGCCCTTGTGATGAAAGTTCATATAATTATATTTCAATGGCAAATAGAAAATACCTTTAAAGTTATATAGTTTATCATGATTAAAGTTTACTTTATATAGTTTATCTTTGGTAAAATTCTTTTTTAGCAACTTTAGAATTTAATGTGATGGACTTAGGGATTGCATAGTGTTTTAAATTCCAAATTCCAATTGATGCATGGGTTTAGGTTTTAAGTAATATAGTGGATCATGGATGCATGGGTTTAGGTTTTAAGTATTAGGATGGATGCAAATGAATATGACCATTGGATTATATTTGTTTTCAATTGACTATAGCCAGCCTTAAATTATTTATAATGAAATAATATATTGACAGTATTCCAATTGATGACTTTAGGATTGCATGCAATGTAGGCATGTGACTTTAGGATTGCATGTGATGGATTTATGGATTGCATAGTGCAAAATAATTATGAACATTGGATGCATATAAATTAATCCCTAAGCATTTAAATAAATGAATTCCACTAGATCATATAGTACACCATCATAGAACTTCAATGAACCTAAAACAAAGGCATATATTTCCATCATAAAGAGATTGTATACATATATTTCTATCATAAAGAGAATGTATAACTTCATTCAATGTCATGGTCCTGGATACAACCATCCTAAGCCCAACACCATGTACAATTCCATTGATAGTTGGGCTTTACAAAGTGGACAAATTGATCTAGTTGGCAAGTAATCTACTAGACAATAAAGATTTATGGCTGCAAGGTAGAGAGTAATAGCCAGTACAATTATCAAACAAGCATTGGCATATTGGGCACAAGCAATTGTTTGGGCTATCAGAGGGAAGGGGTTCCACAACATATGGTTGTGAGGATGGATGGTGACAAATAGCTAATTGCACCTCCACGCTTGCATCTCCGATTAGTGTCACAACAACACAAAGCAACTATAGACGCGCTTGGTAGACGTGCAAAATAGCGGGCGTGTCTATAGGCATTGCTTGAGTAGAGGAATTACGGGTGCATCTAATAGCACGTATAACAACTCATCTATTTGTGCGTGTATAAACACGTCTATTTGCACATTTAAACTAAGAAAATATGGGCCCGTCTAACATTGCGTTTATTAGTGAATCTATTTGCGCATGTATTAACACGTCTATTTGCACGTCTAAATTGAGAAAATACTGACCCGTCTAACATGGCATTTATCAGCGCGTCTATTTGCGTGTGTATTAGCGCGTTTATTTGCACGTTTACACTGGGAATTAGATGTGTATTTAGATGCATATATGGATGCAAACCAGAGAATACAGAAAGTGAGATTTTGGTGTACATCATTGCTTTCCAAACATTGCCCATGATTACCAAAGCACATAATTTTAACAAAAACATCAATGCTTTTTTGCAAGCCCACATATACAAGAATTAAGTGAGGTGAGGAGAATGAGAATATGTAAAATAATTTTGCCAATATCAATGATGGGCTACGGTTCAATCTCATCCTCAATGAGATCAACCGTTGCCAAACTATCTACTTCAAAATCCAAACAAGTGTTTAGATCTACAAATACATTCAACCCACTACTACTTGTGCTACTCATGTGCTCATCGAAATTAGCATCACCAATTGTAGGCTCGTCCTCACGGGTAATGGCCTCAATATATGTATCTCCTATCTCATGATCATCCTCCTCTCTCGTATCATGGTCATCATCACGTCCATGGCCATGATCATCCTCCATATGCTCCATATTAGTAAATGTACTATACATCACTTTGGAACGTGGCATAATAGGTATGACATGCCACCATCTATTATTATCCACCATTGGTTGATAGACAACCTAATTCAAACACAAATACAATCATGTTATTTTTCTTGCATAAAATATTTAAAAGCGAGTATTTTTATATGTGTGCAGAGTACCTGTTCACATTGTTGCGGTAGTACTAGTGTGTCCTTCCTACTTTGCCAAAACTTTGTGGAGTCAATAGTTACAAAGCCACTTGCATGGCGTTTGATTGTTGCATTAGGGCCTCTTTCCACCATGTCCTTAAACCACTTTACATCCAAAACATACACAAAGAAGCCTCGAAAGTCAAGCTTAATAATATCTTGGATTATGCCACAATAATCATCCATGGCTCCATTGGCTCCCTCAAAGCTAGCAATGACGCCGCAATCTTGTGTGTTTCTCTTATCATCAATCTGTTGTGTTCGAAAATGCTTGCCCTCACACCATATAGCATTGCACATAGTACACTACACCAAGAAAAAATCAATTAAATAAGCAATCTAAATTATTGAAGGCTCCTAACTTATGCATACCATTCTATATACCGACCTTGCTCATGCATCCCCTAGCATACTCCCATTCTTCCATTGTGATATGCATCCCCTCATATTTCTCTTCTTTCTCCATTTCACCAAGTAGCCAATCCACATGAATATCCTTTGGAAGTGCTCTTAGATACTGAGGGTATGGCACACGAGATCCGTGGTGTGTACGAAAGAGGGTTCTTTCTTCTTGTCTTCTTGCCTTTACATCCTCGTATCTTGTCACCCATCTTTTCATCACATCACTATTAAGCACGCAATAGAGGTTGATACTATTACGCAACTCTGTGTCTATTACTTTGTTGCATCCTTTCCCTTGAGGCACAATAGAGGTCATCCTTAGGTCTTCATCATTTCTCCATAGTTGTGGGAGAGAGCTATCCACATCAACAAGAAACTCAGAAATATATACACAAGTGACTCTTGTACCAACCAACCCTCGGCCATGCTACCTTCGAGTCTTGCATTTTGCCTCACGAAGCCCTTCAAGGTCTTCATGAAGTGCTCGAGGAAGAACAACCATCGTCGTGTCTGAGAAGCGCGTCTATTTTCACGTATAACAGTGCATCTATAGATGCGGCTGTCTGTGTCTGTAAACAGGCTAGACGCATCGATAGACGCGCCTGTAGATGCGGTTTTAGATGCGCTCTAAGACAGGTGCCCGATACAAAACCGTAAAACTGAGACCAAAATCATTCGTTTCTTGGATACGACAACGGACAAATCCAAGGAGAGGAACTTCCAAATAAGATCAACCGTAAAGAGACTTACCTTGGATAGAGGTATGGAAGCTTCTTGTCCTTCTTCAAAGTTGCTTCTCTTCCTTGTTCACCCTCTTCTCCTATAAGCCTGGAAGTAAGTGTGGGTGCCTTCCTCTTAAGTGTAAGCCTGGAAGTAAGTGTGGGTGCCTTCCTCTTGAGTGTTGGACTGTGGATCTATTAATAACAAAGCAAGCAAGCCGCATGAATCTTATGTGAAGAAA
Organism: Dipteris shenzhenensis; assembly: GCF_047967505.1. NCBI lineage: Eukaryota > Viridiplantae > Streptophyta > Polypodiopsida > Gleicheniales > Dipteridaceae > Dipteris > Dipteris shenzhenensis. The sequence continues at coordinate 37,158,223 of NC_141620.1, forward strand.
AGCAAAGCAAGCGCGCTAAAAGTAGATTTGAAAACCACATCTATAGTTGCATCTAAAACCCCATCTATAGGTGCGTGTAATTCCGTGTCTAAATACACAGAGCAGATGCGGTTTTAGACGCGCCTATAGACACGCACCACAAAACAGACAGACACGATTTTAGATGCACCTTTAGACGCGCCACAGAGTTTTAAAATTAAATATTTGAAGAAAAGCAAATATTTTTGGGTTGTTAGTTTGTAGGATGTCTTCATCTTCAACAAGTAGCTCCAGTCAGGATGAATCCCTCCGTATCCACCATCGCGAAATGTGGTTGGAGCAAAAAATCAAATGTATGTATGATCAATGTCGAGAAAACATGTATCGTGCACGCAGGATTACACTTAATCACATCTCAAAGTATGGAGAATGGGATGCGACCGTAAACATGGTAACTATTAAAGAGTTAAGGTTGATTGAGATACCTATGGGTGTTCATATGTTTGAGTTATGATCCCGTTTTAATTTGATATAGGATGCAGTGCCACACCCGCATATGTTGCCCTATGCTCACTGTGAGGAGGCGAAGTGTCGGTGATATGAGGTGGGATCTTCAAGAGGTACCGTTACAGATGCATGGAGTGATGGTGATAGTAGCCCTCCACCATTACCTCATGAAGCCGTGGAGGAGGAGGTGTTTGATGATATGGTGTGGGATTTATATGTCCATCAATCTGAAGGGAGGGATGATAGCATGGAGTAGGATGATCTTTTTACTGCAGCATCAACTCCACTATTTGAGGGGTGCACATTCTCTATTCTACGTGCCTCCCTTGAGTTACTAAACTTGCAAACCATCTATGGATGGAGCAATGCAAGTTTGAATGCATTACTCAAGTAAGCTTTAAAGTCTATTTTGCAAACATGGTGAATTATGCTAGTGGGTTAATTACTCGAATGCTTTTTCTCATTTATGGTCTTCATGTGCAGGCTATTGTGTAAAATGCTTCCAAGGGAGAATAAATTACCGACCTCAAGAGATATGGCAGGGCAGCATGTGACCTCTCTTGGAGGATTAGATTACAAGCGCAATCGTGCATGCATCAACGATTGCGTTTTGTTTCGTGGACTACATAAGGATGCAAGAGAGTGCCCTACTTGTGGAGAGGCAAGATATAGAGCAGATCTCAAAACTTTGGCCGTGCCTCATAAGGTTCTACGACATTTTTCCATAATCCCTCACATCGAACATATGTTCAAGTGCAAATCCAACCATTGCAGAGCTCATGTCATGGCATTCCTCCCATCGATCAACCGATGGGAAGTGGAGAACTCCCGCAGACTCTCCTGCATGGAAGCATATTGAAGACACATGGCCAAGCTTCAAGGAAGAACCTAGGAGCTTGAGACTTGGATTGGGTATGGACGGTGTGAACCCATTTGGTCTCAAAAGCACCTCTTACAGTGTATAGCCAATGATATTGGTCAAGTCAATTAGGTTCCAAGATAGATTAGCTTGGACTCATAAAGAGAATCTTGAGATAATGCAAAGTGCTTGATTGATATTACTTCAAATGAACCTCCCTTTTATAGGTTAGGGTACTTACATCTGTTTGCTTGCTCACATGTGGGATATCTCCTCCATGCCATGTGGCAGCTTTTCCTTTACTCATACCTTTGCCTTTAATCTATGGCACCACAACTCTCAACATGGCATTGGGCCGAAAAATTAAGTTCACTTGCAGGTGGACATTGAGGTGGGGTGTTAGATATCAATGCTCCACTCTCGTGTAACTATGCAAGAACTAGCTAACTCTACTTGTAAGCCCCCCATATGAGGAGAAGACATTTGAGTAGCTCGGTTATCCAGTAGATCCTGGTTTGGACAACAAATGGGGGCCATGTGTGGCCTGATGGCTGGACGGCTTCAGATAGAGTTGGCACACTACCAACTAGGCTACATGCAAGTGCAGGAAGGCATCCCTTGACTGACCACATTGAGGGTAGATGGAGAATTTCTCGGGGCAGCCCACTCTCGGGTTGCGGGGCCCATTTGGAGCCTCAGATGATCCCAGATGGCTCTGGGCCGAACGATGACCATAGGTCAGTTGCTCTGTTTTGTGCACCGGTTCTATCGTATAGTCGGTGGCCTATTTTGGGACCAACCCCCAGTCGGTGGCCTATTTTGGGACCAACCCCCAGTCGACCGTTTTGGGCGGACTGGGTCAGTCACCCAATTGAGCCTAATCGACTATGACTGGTGGCTATATAAGAGCAAGCCCGTGAAGCCCATTTCATCACTTCTATTGTTTCTAGAACACCATCGAAGCTTCTTTCATAGGAGCACACGGTTGGGAGGCAGCGCCATCTATTGTATCAATTCTACAGTAATCAAATTTTTGATTCTCCATACTATCTTGTTTTCTCTCTTGCGTACAAGATCCTCTTATCTATCGAGCATAGACGTTGTATTATTTTCTTACAAAGCCTACTTGGCAAATTTTGGCGAATTTTGTTAGAGGAAAATGCATACAATCTTAAAAAATGCTATCTGCTTACCTCCACAAGGAAAACCCCTCAAAGAGACATTCAAAAATGGCCCAAACATTTTTGCCAAAATTTAGGCAAATGTTTTTAAAGAAAATGAATGCAATTTGTAAAATTTCTATTTGCATGTCTCCAAAATAAAAACACTCCAAAAAAGCAACAAACAATTGTTAAATCATGCCCATGGTGGCCGATTTATGCATTGTGGGCATGATTTGGAATTTTTTAATTGTTTATTTTGGGAGTTTTGCTTCTAGAGGTGCAAACATGCCCATGTACCCTTGAAATCCTTAAAAATTGACCGTTATGAGGAGATTAGAAGAGTTTGGGAAAAAAGTAGGGCAAATGCAAAAATTTTGCACAAAATTAATCTCCATGTTGGCATTAAACACTTCCTCAAACAAAAATTCCCAAAATTATCCATTTTGTTTGTAAATACCAAGTTTTTGGATGCAAAATTTGGGGCAAATGAGAAATGTGTGCCAATATACATGCTTCGTGGTCCCTTTCACTACTTTTCTAAAGTGATTTTGTAAAAACTCACAATTTGGGTCCTAATGCAGCATTGTCTAATTTTGGCAAAAACATTTAGGTCAAGTGCTAACTTATTGAAAAATTTTCCAAAACAGGCCATGTGTTCATGGGCCTGCAAATCGGCCACACAGCATCACCGTCTGGCCGATTCATGCTCACATGCGCATAACCTATTTTTGTAGTTTTTTCAAAATTTTTTAAAAGAAATGGCTTCAGACAACTTGAAACATAAATTATATTTAATTTTAGCCATAAAATTTTAAAATTTTCTATCATAAAAAATATTAGGGTAAAAATGAGGTAGATGAAATTTTTTTGCACAAACTCCAAATCATAAAAAGCATTTATGAATTATAATCTTCCACCCTCTATGGCTATTAAGAAAGGATATGTTATGCTATCCCTTCTAATTCCAGGGAAACATAAAGTCAAAAATCTTGATGTTTATTTGGAGCCTTTGATTGATGAGCTAGAGATACTTTGGAGAGGTATCGAGGTGCATGATGTGAGCAGGCCTCCCTCATCACGAGACTTCAACTACAAAGCAGTCTTGATGTGGATGATGCATGACTTCTCAGGCTATGGCAAGTATTTAGGTAAGCATTGCACTTCTAATTATAAATAGGCAAAGGATGTGGCACCCTAAACCCACCTTCAACTCTTAATTGCATCTATTCTTCAAGTCTCACTACATCAGGTTACCATGCATGTCCTGTTTCTGGTCCTTTACTTGTTGCCTCACGGGCAGATGCATTGAATAAGGTCATCTATGAGAATCACCATCGATTTCTCCCACCTGATCATCCTAGATATGTTGCCCCTTGGAATGAAGTCCTCCCACAATCACTCACTGCGAGAGATTGGATGAGAATTTGGGACAATTCCACGACTCCTCCACCACTTGGCATGAGCCGGTAAGGGTTTGTAACTATTGTGTGCTATATTGGCTAGAAATAAAGATTGCCCACTAATACCAGCTTTTGTTTAGATACTCCATCTTTTATCGTTTACCATATTGGTCCCACCTCAAGCTGAATCACCTACTTGATCCCATGCATATCTTCAACAATGTGGCATCTACCATTTGGGAACATTTGAATGGGACACAAGATTCTGCAGGCATAAGGGAGGATCTACATACCACAGGGAGGATGCGCGAAGCTTGGCCACAAGAGAGACCAAATGGGCATGTTTCTTTACCTCGTGCACCATGGAGGTTATCAAAGCTAGAGATGGCGGCGGTAAAGCGCGCTATAACTACAATTTGTACTCCCACTAGATATGTGAGGTGTTTGAAGGGAGCCTTTACAAAGAGCAAGAAAAGAGATGTAGAGCAATTATATGGCTTGAAATCTCATGATTGGCACAAGATGCTCCAAGTAAGTATTTTATGTGCCTAATATCTTTTTCCTTTCAAATTTGTGAGTGAATATTTATAAGCAACTAATCATCCACCTCCTCATGGGTTCAGTTCATACTACCTACTAGCATTTCTCGTAGTGCATTGAAGGATGTGAAAGATTGTATTTACAAGATGGGCTAGCTTGTGAGGTACTTTACATGATACAAAATATGATGCGTATCAATGCTCCATGCAAGGTGTTCATCTTGCTAATATGGTGTACTTTTTCATCTTCTAGGTATGTGAGCTCAAAGGAAATAGATCCCACCATGCTTGAGAATGCTCGAGTTATGTCAGTGGAGGTGGTAGGTTTAGTGGAGACATTTCCACGTTCTATTCTCACAAGCCAACTACATCTTATAGTGCAGTTGGTGGATGAGATTGCTATATATGGTACTATACATGCACGATGGTTGTTCTTCCTCCAGCGCTTCATGAAGACCTTGAAGGGCTTCATGAGACAAAATGCAAGACCCGAAGGTAGCATGGCCAAGGGTTGGTTGGTACAAGAGTCACTTGTATATATTTCTGAGTTTCTTGTTGATGTGGATAGCTCTCTCCCACAACTATGGAGAGATGATGAAGACCTAAGCATGACCTCTATTGTGCCTCAAGGGAAAGGACGCAACAAAGTAATAGACACGGAGTTGCATAATAGTATCAACCTCTATTGCATGCTTAATAGTGATGTGATGAAAAGATGGGTGACAAGATACGAGGATGAAAATGCAATAAGACAAGAAGAAAGGGCCCTCTTTCGTACACACCACAGATCTCATGTGCCATACCCTCAGTATCTAAGAGCACTTCCAAAGGATATTCATGTGGACTGGCTACTTGATGAAATGGAGAAAGTAGAGAAAGACGAGGTGATGCATATCACAATGGAAGAATGGAAGTATGCTAGGGGATGCATGAGCAAGGTTGGTATATATAATGTTATGCATAAGTTAGGAGCTGTCAATAATTTAGATTGCTTATTTAATTAATTTTTCTTGGTGTAGTGTACTATGTTCAATGCTATATGGTGTGAGGGCAAGCATTTTCGAACACAACAGATTGATGATAAGAGAAACACACAAGATTGCGGCATCATTGCTAGCTTTGAGGGAGCCAATGGAGCCATGGATGATTATTGTGGCATAATCCAAGATATTATTAAGCTTGACTTTCGATGCTTCTTTGTGTATGTTTTGGATGTAAAGTGGTTAAAGGATGTGGTGGAAAGAGGCCCTAATGCATCAATCAAACACCATGCAAGTGGCTTTGTAACTATTGACTCCACAAAGTTTTGGCAAAGTAGGAAGGACACACTAGTACTACCGCAACAATGTGAACAGGTATTGTGCACACATATAAAAATACTCGCTTTTAAATATTTGATACCTTCGATGCAAGAAAAATAACATGATTTTATTTGTGTTTGAATCAGGTTGTCTATCAACCAATGGTGGATAATAATAGATGGTGGCATGTCATACCTATTATGCCACATTCCAAAGTGATGTATAGTACATTTACTAATATGGAGCGTATGGAGAATGATCATGGCCATGGAGGTGATGATAACCGTGATACGAGAGAGGAGGATGATCATGAGATAGGAGATACAGATATTGAGGCCATTACCCATGAGGACGAGCCTACCATTGGTGATGCTGATTTCGATGAGCACATGAGTAGCACAAGCAGTAGTGGGTTGAATGTATTTGTAGATCTAAACACTTGTTTGGATTTTGAAGTAGATAGCTTAGCAAGGTTGGCTCAAGGGATGAGATGAGGGGAAAAGGGGCTTAAATACGGGCCCTTGATTTGCAAGTGGGAAATGGCGCTTCAATCCAAGACATCCAAAATGCACTTCAATCCTAGCCCTCCAAAATGCGCTTCAATCTCCACCCTCCATTAGGTGCCTCCATATCCTACATTGATCTTGGACTTGAATTAAGGGCCCATTTAAAACCTGCCTTTCCCCTCTTAAAATGAGTCCTCCCCAAAGTAAAATTTTGCCTTCTAGAGCCCACTAAAGTGCATGCACCATCCACTAAAGGCATCCTAGGTCTTTGATTTATCCACCATCACCTCCATCCAAGGGCCAAGGCCAAGGTACCTATGTCAGTTGAGTCAATGCTCTGGGTCCATTAGCCCATGGATTACCATAGTAGGTTAATTTCTAATTAAGTTAATCCATTTCTTATTCCATTCCTTATGACGCCCCTTTGAGACCCCAAATCTCCTCTAATGCTTATTGTCCTTTGTAAATGCTCCCCTCAGGCAACACCTATGTCCCATGGGTGTCCAAAAAGATGCAATGTTTTCCTTCACCCTTGCTTCCTCTACCTTCGAAAGGATACATGGTGCCCTTTGATAGGATAATTTTTATAGGAGGACACTCTTAGGTTCTTGAACCATCCTCTTGAGTTCTAGAACCATGCTCTCGGGTTTTACACACACGCTCTTGGGGACACATGTCAAACATCCTACCAATCTCGTGCAAGTTTTCTCGCACTCCCCTTGTGTCTCTGTCACTGACCAATTGTGCCAAAATAGAAGCCCTCACATTCTTGAAGATATGCATGGGTTCAAAGAGGTAATTGATTTGTAACTTGCCCCAATATGGAAGCTCGTGAAAGATATATAGCCAATCCATACCAAGAGGAGGCTCCTCACTATTAGCTCTCCAATCCTGAATCCAATCACTTGCCTTCCTATGGACCGGTGGTGGATCAAGTTGACCTTCACATGCAGGATGATCAAGCAGGAGATATTGAGCATGACCTTCATAAAACCTCTTTCTCATATGTTTGGAGTGTAGCGCATTTAAACTAGGGCCACAAATAGGACAAGCATGGTACCCTTGTGTTTTGAGTGCTACATATATGCATGCACAAATAGGTCATTAGACATGCATAGATCACACCACAATAAAGCATAAAGGTATCAGTAGGCATGCAAAAGCACATACCTGCGCACTCCCCATATCCTAGATAGTCATGCATGGTCCACATCAAAATTTCCCTAATGCACATGTCTGTAGCCCGCGCCTTGAGGCTCTAGAAATATCAAAGACACATATGCCCCTCCATACACAACAACACAATGCATCCATAGATGCGCAAAATAGCAGGTGCATCTATAAGCATTGATAAACTTAATAAAAATACGACTGCGTCTATTAGCATGGTTATTAACATGTCTATCAGCGTGGTTATATACGTATTTAATAGCACGTCTACACTGTATAATAGATGCACATTTAGATGGGTTTAAAAATGCATAACAGAGTTTGAAATTGTACTACAGACTGATAAATGTGCATCACTACTTGCCAAACATTGCCCATTATTACCAAAGCACATAATTTAATAAAAATATCAAAGCTATGCATGGTGTCACACATGATATGCTTTTTGCCAAATGCACATATACAAAAATTAAGTGAGGTGAGGAGAATGAGACAATATATAAAATAGTTTTGCCAATATATAAGAAATTTGGATGATACAATGATGGGCTAGGGCTACGGTTCAATCTCATCCTCAATGAGATCAACCCTTCCCAAACTATCTACTTCAATATCCAAACCAATGTGGAGATCTACAAACAGATTCAGCCCACTACTACATGTGCTACAATGCTCATCGAAATCAGCATCACCAATGGCAGGCTCGTCCTCATGGGTAATGGCCTGAATATCTATATCTCCTATCTCATGATCATCCTCCTCTCCCGTATCATGATCATCATCACCTCCATGGCCATGATCATCCTCCAAACTCTCCATATTAGTAAATCAAGATATTCAGGCCACTACTCATGAGGACGAGCCTGCCGTTGGTGATGCTCATTTCAATGAGCATAGTAGCACAAGTAGGAGTGGGCTAAATGTATTTGTAGATCTTCACGTTTGGACATTGAAGTAGATAGTTTGGCAAGTGTTGATCTTATTGAGGATGAGATCGAATCATAGCCCATAATTGATATTGGCAAAACTATTTTATATATTGCCTCATTCTGCTCACCTCACTTAATTTTTGTATAGTGTATTTGCCAAAAGGCATATCATCATGTGTGACACGTGCATAGCATTGATGTTTTTTTTAAATTATGTGCTTTGGTAATCATGGGCAATGTTTGGAAAGTAGTGATGCACATTTATCAGCCTGCAAAAAAATTTTACTCTATGTTGCGCATTGATAAATGCATCTAAAACATACTGTAGATGCATTACTAACCACCACAATAAGACAAAGCAACTATAGACGCGCTTGGTAGTTGCACAAAATAGCGGGCCCATCTACAGGCGCTGCTAGAATAGTGAAAATACGAGTGCATCTAATAGTGCATCTATTTTCTCATCTATTAGCACGTCTGCACTGTGAATTAGACACGGATTTGGATGCAAAACAAGGAATAAAGAAAGTGAGATTTTGGTGCAGGCTGATAAATGTACATCATTGCTTTCCAAACATTGCCCATGATTACCAAAGCACATAATTTTAACAAAAATATCAATGCTTTTTGGCAAACCTACATATACAAAAATTAACTGCTGAGGTGAGGAGAATGAGACAATATGTAAAATAGTTTTGCCAATATCATGTTAGATATAAATGCTCCACTCTCATGTAACTACGCAAGAACCAGCTAACTCTACTTGTAAGCCCCTACTATGAGGAGAAGGCATTTGAGTAGCTCGGTTATCCGGTAGGTCCTGGTTTGGACACCAGATGGGGGCCATGTGTGGCTTGATGGCTGCACGGAGTTGGCACACACCCAACTAGGCTACATCCAAGTGCAGGAAGGAATCCCATGACTGAACGCATTGAGGGTAGATGGAGCATTTCCCGAGGCAGGCCACTCTCAGGTTGCAGGGCCCGTTTGGAGTCCCAGATGATCCCGAATGGCTGTGGGCTGAACGGAAACCATAGGTGAGTTGCTTTATTTTGCACACCGGTTCTATCGTGTGGTCGGTGGCCTATTTCAGGACCAACCCCCAGTCGACTGTTTTGGCCAGACTCGATCGGTCACCCAATTGAGCCCAACTGACTACAACTGGTGGCTATATAAGAGCAAGCCGGTGAAGCCCATTTCATCACCGGCTACAACAACCCTGATTCCTTAGCATCCAGCCTCCGTCCTCTACTATTTCTAGCTCGCCATCAAAGCTTCTTTCACAGGAGCGCACAGTTGGGAGGCAACGCCATCTATTGTATCAGTTCTACAGTAATCAAATTTTTGATTCTCCATACTATCTGTTTTCTCTCTTGCGTATGAGATCTTGTTATCTGTTGAGCACAAACGTTGTATTGTTTTCTTACATGGTATCAGAGCTTGGACTCTAGCAAGAAGATTTGGTAGTGTGTTTCTGTTTGTGAGCAGATTGTGAGAGATGTCCCAGCCCGCAAGACTGCAAATCCCACCGTTCGGCGAAAGCAGAAAGTTCAAGATGAAGACCATCCTAAGCGCATATGAGCTTTGGGACACTGCTACTAGGGTGAACGTGAGGCCGATTGCAAGACCAGATCCAGCCCATGCAGGACAATAGATAGTACCAACTGCGGATGAGATTCTCGCGTGGACAAGAAGAAATACAGATGCAATGTGTTCTATTGTCTGCAGTGTAAGTGATTACGTCATGGCATTAATTCAACATGTCACCATAGCGGAGGAGGCATGGATGGTCTTGAAAAATCAGTACGAGACCACGAATCATATGCGGATTCAGAATCTGGAGACTCAACTCGCGAATGAGAAATTGTCTAAGTCTGAAGCGGTAGAGAAGTTCATCACCAGGGTAAAGAATCTACACGATTAGATGACTGCGATTGGCATCACCATCACCAGTGAGAATCTAGCACGAAGGTGTATACGGATTCTCCCACCAAAATACGATGGTCTTGTTACCGCGCTGAATATGCAGTACAAAAATCCACCCCTCAACTATGAGGATTTCAGCGCGATGCTTCTGGAGCAGGAGATGCATCAAAAGACGAGGACTGGAGAAGATTCGGCTTTCTACGCCGGATCAAAGAAAGGTAAGGGTAAGGACTCTGGTAACCCATATTCTTCTGATGATAAAAAGAGAAAGAAGAAGAGCAAGTGCTTCTATTGCAACAAGGCAGGGCACAAGTAGAATGAGTGCAGAAAGAAGACTCTAGCAACAGCGCGCAGGCAGCACCAGTAGAACTGTTCATAGCAATTGAGGAGATTTGCACGGAGGCAGTTCATGTACCTGTAGATGAACCTTGGATCATTGATAGTGGTGCATTGTGCCACATGACCTGTCGGAAGGATTGATATACCTCTCTACAGCCAGTAGGGAATGACATCCTGGTAGCAGTCGGCAATGATGCAAAATGTCCAGCAAAAGGAAAAGGTACGATTGCTCTCAAGTCAGATGGAGTTGTAAAATAGTTGTCCGATGTTCTTTATGTGCTAGATATCAAGAGGAACTTGTTGTCCGTTTCTATGATCATAGATCAGGACCTCAAAGTTCAATTCGATAAGAATGGTGCACAGATCTTGGATCTTCAAGGAAAGGTTGTTTGTAAAGGTACTCGATGCAACAACATCTATGAACTCTCACCTTTCAGTGCTCGAGCTGATGTGAAGAACACTAAGCTATGGCATGAGAGGTTTGGTCATCTAAACCTTAGTTCTTTGAAGGAGATGCATAAAAGTGGAATGATTGCAGACCTACCAAAAATTTTAGATCTGCCCGATGTATGTGAAGCTTGCATGATGGGCAAGCAGCATCGGCAGCCCTTTCTTAAAGAGGCCAGTAGGGAAAAGGATCCTCTAGAGCTCGTTCACATGGACCTCTACGGAAAGATGGAGATGGAAGCTTTGGGTGGTTCCTATTAGTTCATGATGCTGATCGATGACTACAGTAGAAGGATATGGATATACTTGCTGAAGGCTAAAGATGAGGCTTTTAGTAAGTTCAAGGAATGGCATGTAATGGTTGAGAAAGCAACGGGGAAGAAGGTGAAGAAATTGAGATCAGATAGAGGTGGAGAGTTCAAATCAATTGAATTCGAGAGTTACTGCAAAAGTCATGGGATCAAGAGGCAGAAACCCCTGCCACATACATCACAGCAAATTACTTCAAGTCTAATAGCCGTACCATCACCCATACGCCAAGAACAAAGCAAACCAAAAGACAAGTTCAGAAAATAGCCGAACACCTGATCCCCATCCCATCGAGATATACAACAAAATGGTCGAGGACGATGAAGAGGAGACAAGAGGAGGAGGAGGAGGAGGAGCCAGTAATACCAAATGAGGACATGGCAGACAAGTAGGAGTGAGGAAAACCATCAAACCCTCAAGAACATGGGGAGGCAACGAGAGCACACCAGAAGAGCAAGCACACAAAAGTCTACACCTTCTGTAATAAAATATATTTGGACACCAAACTTGGTGGTTGTGCAAATTTTGATCTTTCAATGCTATATATGAAGTTTTTTTGAGTAAATGATGAGTTTTTATGTTGTACATGTCATGAGCACTCTCTTCATCATGTTTCCACATAGGTTCCATCCACCTTAGAGTGCTCCATAGATCCTGAGGCACATGTTTTGTCATGGTATCAGAGCTTAGGTCTAGTCTCCTAGATTAGTTGTAGGCATGCCTTAGGAGCTCATGTTTTTCTCCTAGGTTAGAATGTTGTTCTTGAGTGTTCTTTGTGAGAAAAATTTCCGTTCCATAGGTTTCTTTAGAATATTTCCATTCATATACTCTTTCCTTTGTGAGAGATATTAATGCTTTCTAGATTGTGAAAGAGATCCTTAGTCCCATTCCATGTTTTGACCAAATAGTGCTCGTGTGCATCGAGCACCAGCCCAAATGAAAAGGCGACATAAGCAAGACATACAACAAGCAGGCGACTCTCTACAACAAGCCTCTGCAACGGGCTTAGAACCTACTGCAACGAAAGCCTTCTACAAGCTCGTGCGGCTCTGTGACTCATCTGCAGTAGATCTACAATGGCCGATCGACTCTCAACAGTGCCATAGTTTGTTAACAAGCAACTCTATAGCCCAACAACCTCCAGTGCCTCCTGCACACCGCATAGCCTACAGCCATCTTGCTATCCATATGTAACAACGGGCCATGCGGCTCTAGCCCAGGCTCCAACAATAGACAAAGTCTCTACAACGAGCCAGTCGACGCTTTTCCAACCACCCTTGTCAATGACGCCTCTAGCTACTCGACCTGCATGTTTTCTTCTTTCTCTTTTTATCATCAAAAGAAGATGGGTTACCAGAGTCCTTACCCTTACCTTTCTTTGATCCAGCCAAGAAAGCCAAATCTTCTCCAGTCCTCGTCTTTTGATGCATCTCCTCCACTAGAAGCATCGTGCTCTAATCCTCAAAGTTGAGGGGCGGATTTATGTTCTATGTATTCAGCGCCGTAACAAGACCTTCGTACTTTGGTGGGAGAATCCGTATGCACCTTCGTGCTAGATTCTCGATGGTGATGGTGATGCCAATCACAGTAATTTGATCGCGCAGATTCTTCACCCTAGTGATGAACTTCTCTATTGTTTGACTCAGATAGTTTCTCGTTTGTAAGTGAGTCTCTAGATTTTGAATCCGTGTTTGATTCATGGTCTCGTAGTGATTTTTCAAGACTGTTCATGCCTCCTCCGCTATGGTGACATGTTGAATTAATGCCATGACAGAATCACTTACACTGCAGACAATAGAACACAGTGCATCTGCATTTCTTCTTGTCCACGTGAGAATCTCATATGTAGTTGGTACTATCTGTTGTCCTGCATTGGCTAGATTCGGTCTCGCAACTGGCTTCACGTTCACCCCAGTAGCAATATCCCAAAGCTCATATGCACTCAAGATGGTCTTCATCTTGAACTTCTAGAGTGGATAGTTAGAGCCGTCCAACTTTTTGCTTTAGCCGAACAATGGGATTCGCAGTCTTGTGGGCTGGGCCATCTCTCACAATTTGCTTGCAAATAGAAACACACTACCAAATCTTCTTACTAGAGCCCAAGCTCTGATACCATGTAAGAAAACAATACAATGTCTGTGCTCAATAGATAATAGGATCTCGTATGCAAGAGAACAAAGTAGATGGTATGAAGAATAAAAAATTTGATTACTATAAAACTGATACAATAGATGGTGCTACCTCCCAGCTGTGCGCTCTTGTGTGAGAAGCTTTGATGGCATGCTGGAAACAGTAGAGGACGGAGGTTGGATGCTAAGGAATCAGGGTTGTTGTAGCTAGTGATGAATATGGGCTTCACGAGCTTGCTCTTATATAGCCACCAGCCGTAGTCAGTTAGACTCAATTGGAAGACCAACCCAGTCGACCCAAAACGGCTGACTCGGTCCCTAAATAGGCCATCGACCACACGTTAGAACTGTGGTGCAAAATAGAGCAACTAACCTACCTCTCTGTTCGGCCCCATCCGAGATTATCTGGGGCTCCAAACAAGCCCCGCAACCCGAGAGTGGGCTGCCTCGGGAAATGCTCCATCTACCCTCAGTGCGGTGAGTCATGGGATGCCTTCCCGCACTTGCATGTAGCCTAGTTGGCAAGCCAACTCTATTTGAAGCCGTCCAACCATCAGGCCACACATGGCCCCCATCTGGTGTCCAAACTAGGACCTACCAGATAACTGAGCTACTCAAATGCCTTCTCCTCATATGAGGGGCTTACAAGTACAGTTAGCTGGTTCCCACGTAGTTACACGAGAGTGGAGCATTGATATCTAACAGACTACTACCTCCATGACCAGTCAACCTTTGACAATATCCTAACAGGCCATTGTCACCCTTACAAATAGGAACTTTATTAAGCTCGTCAATCCATGGAATTGAGGAGTCTCACAAGTTTGTGGATCTACTAGATATATTTTCCCTTCTAACCACAAATCCATATGTGTTTTTCCTTGATTTCGAAGTTTCCCTCAATATTGAAAGAGGAAAGAATGGGCATAGTGAGGTCAGAGCTTTCAGCGTCAATGTCATCCACTAGGACAACATCTCTTAGTGTCTCAGTTTTTAAGGCCACTAGATCCAATGCTACAACTGCAAGCTCCTCCTCTTTTGGGTCGATCTTCTCTTCCACATCTGGTCGATCTGACTTATCTTCTATTTCCTTTTCCTCATCACTATCCTTTATGTCCTCAACTAACCCATCATCATAGTGTACATACATGGAAAATGCAAGTGCCTCTTCAAGTGTCTTGCAATTGCCCTTGTGTAAAGTGCAGATTCACCAGCTCTATCACATTGATCCAATACAGCTCTAGCTCCATCACCCAGACCCACTACAACTCTAGCTCTCAACCCATCAAGCTGACACCCATCAAACTGTCACCCACAACCTCACCAGCTCCATCACACTGACCCACTACAACTCTAGCTCCACCCATCAAGCTAATACCCATCAAGCTCATATTATCTACATACTGGTCTTTCTCTATGCATTCCACACACTCTTGCACACCAATTCTCCCAAAAATGCAATATTCCAATGTTTTCAAGAGTATTGCTCCAAATTGCATTTTTTAGCAAATCAGGACACATATAGCATGTTTTGACCATAAACACGTAATGGGGTGTTTTTTTGCTAAGAGGGTCTCAAATCAAATTTTCTTGGAAACACTCATGTCCTCTATGGAACAAAGATTAGGAATCTAGGATTTAAGGAAAAGTGCAGTCTAGACAAACACAGATGAAGAAAACACTACTACCCAATACAAATATAGCAGATTCCAAAGTGGGATATATGAATACCTAGATTTTCTTTCTCCATGGCTAGCCCTGGTGACTTGTCTGTGGATCTTACACAGGTTCAGGAAGATAAGAGGAGATGGCACAGTTATCAATGCAAGTCACATCATTCCTGTCAGCCACGCATGCGAAAAATGGTCTTCTAGGTACTTGTGCATTTAAGTGCTAATCACTGCTTGCACATATTTTGAGACCAAACTGCCACTAAGTAGAGTTACCCTTCTCTTTTCATATCTATCTCTAGTTTTAGTTGCCTCCAACCACACTATCTCACCACATCCATCACAGAGACCCACTGTAGCTCTAGCTCCAACCTCACCAGCTAAATCACATAGACCCATTTTAGCTCCAGCTCCATGTTGAACCATCACCTAGACCTATCTATCATCAGGAGACACAAGCCCAAGCAAGAAATCTATCACCCATAATTTTTTTTTGCCTATTGTTAAGGTGAAATGCCCATTCTCTAGCTTTCTCAAAGATATTATATGACTTGTTTCTATTAAACATATCTCATCTGCATTCTAGAGTATGCTACATCAAGTTTAGGAGGATGTTGCATCAAACTGATTGATTAGAGTATGATGCAAAAATTTGCTCTAAACAAGATTTCAACACTTTCTTCATATCTTTGCTCCAAATCGCGTTTTCTAGCAAATGTTTGCATGGAGTATTTCTTGTTATGTTCGGATTCATCTTAGCAACAGAAAAACATCTGCATTCTAGAGTTTGATACATATAAATTAGGAGTATATTGCTGGAGTGTGTTGCTGGAGTATGGTACAGATATATTTGCTCAAAAATGTGATTTCAATAGTTTGCTTAAATCTTTGCTACAAATCACGTTTTTAAGCAACCTCTTGGGTGGCTTATTTCTTTGTTATGTTTAAATTTCTTTTTAGGATAAGACAATAATAGAGTATGGCAAGAACCAAAGCAACAACCAGAAAGAAAGGCAAGGGACCTGACATTACAAGGGCTACAACAGCTCCATCAACATCAAAATCCTCAAAGAAGGGGAAGATTATGCACATGCTAGGAAGGAACAGGAGGAAAAGAGTGAGCCAAGGTAGATCTGTCCTGATGGAGATCAGGAAGGCTCAGAAAGCCATTGGGTATGCAGTACCCATGGCACCATCCCAAAGGCTTGTGAGGGCAATATGCATCAATTGGCACATGGACTTCAAATGGCAAAGGACTGCATTGCTTGCTCTCCAAGAAGCTGCTGAAGAGTGGCTTATGGAGTTTTTCAAGACAAAATGATGGTAGCAACACATGCACACAGGGTGACTATAATGAAAAAAGACATCCAAACACTTTGAAGGGTCAAGTATAGATATGACAATATCCTTAATGCAAAGGATTGGGATGATCTTAAAATGAGAGATATCTTGCTGATAGCTCAGCCAGGAAACCTAAAGCACATGCACTAAAGATAATAGAGGTCACTCACCAACATGAGACCAGAGGCAAGGTTGCATATGAATAGTCCCTCAAGGAGTGAGTTAAAGAAATGCTGTCTATCTTGGAATCCTAGACATGATTGAGGCAGTTGCAAATTCAACAGAAGCTCTTGCAACTTAAACCAAGAATCAGAATATCTAAAAAGACTATGAATGATGATATGAGCTGGGATTTCACACAAGATTGCGTAATGGCTTTAGCATAGAAAGAAAACCATGTCACTTGCACAAACATGCTTGCAACTCTATAGTAAGTATATCTTTCAAGGTCAATTGTGTTTATGTCTTTGTAGCAATCACTTTTTCATAGGCTAAGTGAAGTGATTTTTTGTAGTTTTTTAAAGATTCAAATCCACCAAAGTCTTCAGGACACTGTAGGTATAGTTGATCTAGCTATCTCATTCAAGTTGAAGGATAACAAGACATCAACCAAAAGCATTTCCAAGTGGTTTCATTTTTGCAATTTTGATGTGGTTGATATGCTTCTCCTCCCATATTGTTCAGAGTATGTTCCCTGACCGTTTCCACTAAAACCCTCTATTGACAAAATCCTGATATGTTCAAATTTTATTTACACCCTCTTGGTCTGATCCCCTCATGCTTTTTGTTTTTCTTGGAGCAATCACTGGATTTTGGTACATATAAACACACAACAAAAGTGATGCTATACCTTCAACTCCTTAAAAGTCACCCACCATGATTTAGAATTGTAAGTCAATATTCCACATACTTTGCTGCAAAACGTGTTTTCCATGTTTTCTCTTGAAAAGTCAGCCATATCGCTTTTACATGTAGAAGTATGAATTTTATATTTTATTGCCCAATTTAATTTAACAGTATGGATTCCCTCAACTTTCATTCCCATTGTAGCTACCTCAAAAGACTAATGGATGCACTAGACCTCTGTAATCTAAATTTAAAGATGTTCGATTCAACTCAACCAATGCCATTGCAAGAACACTAATCATAGCCACTTATCTGTATCTCTCTCTTATTTTGGCACTCTCCATAGTCCAATACGTATTAGGATTCTATTTTCATAAAATAGACACCACAATAGGAGGATCCTTTCTCTTGTGGATGGAGGACTCTAATAAGTGCAAAATATATGATGGGCACATACTTTTCAGAGATACAGCCTAAATTTGTAAGCACTTTTATTGCATACTATTTAAGAAGTTCTAAATTAAATGCATTGGTACAGAAAAGATTGAAAAAATTCTTTGTTTTATTGCAGATGAAAGAGGATAGTTTTGGCTCTGAATATGTAAATAACTTCAGAGCAAAGACAGTTTTGAAGCTGTTAGAGGTGTCTTCCTCTTCTCCAGCACCACACCGATTATTCCATACAAGAGCGGGCTCAAAAGGCCTTGAATATCTCCGGGTTGAACAAGGGGTTGAGGAGGCCAACAAAAATGCCCCTGTCACTAGCAATCTAAAAGATATTCTAGAAGGTGTTGGTGTTAATGAGCTGATCGAACAATTCTCAAAAGATGTGGAAGGAGAAGTGATAGTTGATCCTTTCTAGGCAGAGCTACCAGAAAAGCCTGAGCCCATGCATGAGGAGGCATGGACATCAAAGTAGCATGAGCTCAAGCCCATGCACGAGGAGGCAGGGACATCAAAGAAGCACCAAGAGTCGATGCACAAGGAGGCAGTACCATTGCAACAGGAAAATCTCAAGGAGACGAAGAATGTACAACAGACAGCAAGATGTTATACAACAGCAACCACCTGACCAGCATGTGGAAGAAGCTAAAGACAACTCTTCTCAGAAGGAGTCTCCATTGCAAAAAAATCAAGAGAGAGATTCTGTGCAACAATAGAAAAACACATGATACTTGCACTACAAGGCAAAGGTCCTTTCTGGACGGAAATACCGACCTTTTTTACACTAAAAAGTTTTTTTCCTAATAGGCGCAAAGGTCGTTATTTACATTGCGATAAGCGCCGAAAAAGAACGGTTGCTATGTAAGCGTTGCTATATAGTGACGCTAATAAGTATCGCTATATAGCAACACTAGTAAATGTTGCTATATAGCGAGACTGGTAAATGTCACTATATAGCGGGACTGGTAAACGTCGCTATATAGCGATGATTAACAGAAGCCGTGTTTTGCCCCACTAATAGCAAGCTATGTTTTGCCCTCGGGGGGGTCACTATGTATAAACCCTCTATATCACGTGCGTTCAAGGCCTATATTTAAAGTCCCTTATCTGTAAAAAATTTCATTAATAAAATGTACCCCTTTTCTATACAAATCTGTAAAATTTTCCCAAAACTATTTTAAATAGTCCCTTATGTATATTTATTTCTGTAAATTTTAGAAATTAAAAAAATCCTTCTGTTGAACTCACGTGATAGGGTTACATATGATGAGTGACCCCCCCGAGGTTTTGCCCTACTAATGTTTTTTATTTAGTAATTATAAAAGAATTTTTTTTATTACAAAATTTCCCTTGTGAAAACTGTGATACAAAATCGCTCAAATGAAGTGAGCGACAGAAGCATATACATGTTGAAGATATACAACATTGTCTGTTACAAAATTACCGTTTCAAAAAGGGTGATAAAAAATTGCTCAAATGAGTCGATATTCAAAAGCATATATATGTTGAAGTATATGCAAACTACTACTAATACTACTACTACTACTGCTGCTCATCTAAATCGTTGTCGTTGTCATCGTCCTCATCTTGCTGGCCGGATCCTTGGCCCTCTTGAGCTATGCCTAATCCTTGGCCCTCATGAGCTGCACCTGTTGGTCCCTAGCCCTCGTCAAAGCTGTGTAAGCCTAATCCCTCATCATCACTGCTCACCTCCACTAATGGGACATTCGAGCTTTGATTCTAAGAGTGAAACCATATTATTTGGAAATTAGATTGGAACTTAAAGAATAAAATAGTTTAGAAAGTAAGATTACAAGTAGGAGTAGAATTATATCATGCAAGCAACCACCTCAGCCTAATCAACCATCACTCCCAGTGCCTCTTGCTTAATAAACCACGGCTTTATTCCTATGCGAAATGCGCATCTTGTCTCTGTGTCTGTAGGAAGGCGACCCATCACAGCTTGCTGTGGGCCCAATTTACGAGAGCTAGATAAAGTGCATGCAATATGTACTTAAACAAATAGAACAATACATTAAATGAGAAGAAGTAGACTTAACACAGCTGCCTCGAACCCCAACTGTCTGCCTGCACCAAGTGCAAAGTACCTGTGGAGTCGAGTCGTCTCCTCGCAGCCCTCCTCTGACCCTCAAACATTTCGGGATGGTTCTTGTCCTGCTTCTTGAAAAACTTCTAATCAGCTTTGTCTGCCTAGCTGGGTTTAGCCTTCCCCTTTGTGATGGAAGTACGCAAGGTTGACCTACGATGCTTCAAGGCCAAACCCATGCACTCTTGCATGTAATTCTCATTGAACTCCCAATTTGGGGGGTTAGGGTATTTTCTTTTCAATTCATCAATGACTGTCTACTTCTTTTGGTCATCTTAGTACCGCCAGTCAGTAGCTATGCCGCTCTTAAAGTGGTAGCTCGTCAACTGCCTCATGGTGGCCATCACTACTGTGCCCTTTTTATCTTCTATTATCTCTCCAGTAGCCATGATTTGATAGGACAAGTCCTCGATCGGGTAAGGAGGACTCATGGTAGTGGTAGAGTCAGAGTGAGTGGTGTTTATGCGAGTGCTTCCGAAGCAAGGAGTAGCAATGGGAATAGGAGAGGGCAAGGGACCTAATCCCTGGCCCTCACGAGCTGCACCTGTTGGTCCCTAGCCCTCGTCAAAGCTGTGTAAGCCTAATCCCTCATCATCACTGCTCACCTCCGCTGATGGGAAATTCGAGCTTTGATTCTAAGAGTGAAACCATATTATTTGGAAATTAGATTGGAACTTAAAGAATAAAATAGTTTAAAAAGTAAGATTACAAGTAGGAGTAGACTTATATCATGCGAGCAGCCACCTCAGCCTAATCAACCATCACTCCCAGTGCCTCTTGCTTAATAAACCACGGCTTTGTTCCTATGCGAAATGCGCATCTTGTCTCTATGTCTGTAGGAAGGCGACCCATCACAGCTTGCTGTGGGCCCAATTTACGAGAGCTAGATAAAGTGCATGCAATATGTACTAAAACAAATAGAACAATACATTAAATGAGAAGAAGTAGACTTACCACAGCTGCCT
Organism: Dipteris shenzhenensis; assembly: GCF_047967505.1. Taxonomy (NCBI): domain Eukaryota; kingdom Viridiplantae; phylum Streptophyta; class Polypodiopsida; order Gleicheniales; family Dipteridaceae; genus Dipteris; species Dipteris shenzhenensis. The sequence continues at coordinate 37,179,096 of NC_141620.1, forward strand.
TGAACCCCAACTGTCTACCTGCACCAAGTGCAAAGTACCTATGGAGTCGAGTCATCTCCTCGCAGCCCTCCTCTGACCCTCAAACATTTCGGGATGGTTCTTGTTCTGCTTCTTGAAAAACTTCTAATCAGCTTTGTCTGCCTAGCTGGGTTTAGCCTTCCCCTTTGTGATGGAAGTACGCAAGGTTGACCTACGATGCTTCAAGACCAAACCCATGCACTCTTGCATGTAATTCTCATTGAACTCCCAATTTGGGGGGTTAGGGTATTTTCTTTTCAATTCATCAATGACTGTCTGCTTCTTTTGGTCATCTTAGTACCGCCAGTCAGTAGCTATGCCACTCTTAAAGTGGTGGCTCGTCAACTACCTCATGGTGGCCATCACTACTGTGCCCTTTTTATCTTCTATTATCTCTCCAGTAGCCATGATTTGATAGGACAAGTCCTCGATCGGGTAAGGAGGACTCATGGTAGTGGTAGAGTCAAAGTGAGTGGTGTTTGTGCGAGTGCTTCCGAAGCAAGGAGTAGCAATGGGAATAGGAGAGGGCAAGGGACCTAACTGGTACTAGGTCTCGGGACCAATTGTAGGGATGTGAGTGTGCTGACTCGTCTACATCTCCCAAGTCAACACAACATGAGCGACCCCTCCTACTCTTCCTTCCCTTACGATGGGCACGCCCAGGTGATGACCCCTAAGTTGAAGGGGCTAGAGGGGATGACTAGACAGTAGGTCCAGCCATCAGTGTAGGAGAAAGATTTGCTGAGGTCCTCTGGGATAGCAAAAATTAGAGGGGAAAAGAGATTGAAAGAGGGGAAAAAGAGATTGAAAGTGGGGAAAAGAGCATAAGCATAAGAGAAGGAAGAGGGGAAAAGAGATTGAAAGAGGGGAAAAAGAAGAGAAGGAAGAGGGGGAAAAGAAAAGAGGAAAAGAGCATAAGCATAAGAGAAGAAAGAGGGACAAGAGCATAAGCATAAGAGAAAAAGAAAGAAAGCATATGCTTATGCTTATGCATAAGCATATGAGCATAAGAGAAAAAGAGAAAAAGCATAAGCTAAAGACTTATGCATGAGCATATGAGCATATGCTCATGCATAAGTATAAGCATAGGCAAATACATATGCTTATGAAAAGAGAAGAAAAGAGAGGAAGAAAGAGAGTGAAAAATAAGAGAAGGAAGAGGGGAAAAGATATTGAAAGAAGGGAAAAAGAAGATGGGAAAAGAGAATAAGCATAAGAGAAGGAAAAACATATGCATAAGAGAAAAAGAGAGAAACATTATGCTTATGCTTACGCATGAGCATATGAGGGAAAGAGCAAGGGAAAGAGACAGGAAAAGAGGGAAAGAGGGGAAGAAGAGGGAATAAGAGAAGAGAGGGTTCCTACGCCCATCACTGCAGCTAGCGCATAAGGCGCTAGTTGTAGGCCAATGCAAATAACGAAAATAACAAAAGGAAAAAAGAGAAAGCACTTTCTTGGCCTTACAAAAGAGAGCAAACATACCATTTTTCAGACAACTAGTTAGAGGAAGGAGGAGTTTAGAGAAGCAAATTCTCAAAGGGACTGGACTGAGGAGAGAAGCATAAGCTTACAAACAAGGAGAAAGCATATGCCTACAAACAAGGAGAAAGAGGAGGAAGAGAAATACCAAAAAGAGAAGAGGTGAGTCTTCTTTTTTTCACCAAATCTCATTTTTTGTCCTTAACCTCTAAAAATCAAGCATGAAAATTAGTAGATAGCCAAAACTTCCTTTCACACAAGCAGAGAGGGAGAAGGGTGGAGAGGAAGTAAAAGTGTTGGGACAGGGGCTGAGTAGGGGTGAGGAGTGGGGAATAGAGAGGAACAAAGCGAGGTCATTGAATATAAGGTGGGAGGAGAGATTTTTGCTTTTCTCGCAATACAGATGTGAAAGACGGCATCCCATGGGGTGTTGGGTTTAACCCCCCAGCGTCGCTATATAACGACGCTAGTCAGTCACTATATAGGAACGTTTATATCCAAAAAGCATCACTACATAGGAATGGAACAGGGCAAAGCATTGCTATATAGCGATGGTTCAGGGCAAAGCATCGCTATATAGCGACAGTTCAGGGCACTTATGAGTTAGAAGAGAAAAAAGAAGCTCATGGGTGGCTATTTTTTGGATCTTAATAGATTTCCTTGTAGCTTATGTTGTGATTTTGGAAGTGTGCAGATGGAAGGAAGCTTGTCAGATGATGCGCCACAATGCTCGCAAGCGCAGAGTGGCTTACAGAGAGGTTGTATTGTCATTGCACTCATTGCAAGTGAGAAGTACGACATCAACATTGTATTGTCATGTGCCACCTGCGGATGTATGGGGAGGAGGCTGAACCAGTACCCACCCTTGGTGTTGCACATGGTGATGGATCATCGACAAGTCAATGCTATTTGAGTTTGTGATTAATATTGGATACCATTATGACATGAAACCTTGAGACAAGATCTTATATTTATATAGAAATCTTGAGACAAGATGAGGAGGGTGGCAAGGGTGTGCATATACCTTCACACTTTGAGCAAGACTATTTTGGTATTCCAAGCATCTGTCTCAAGTGTCCATGCTTCCTTGCACTCCATGTCCAAAAGCATGTCCTAACCTTGCAACTCCTCCTCCCCTCTCCTCTAACTTTGCAACCCATCCTCTCTCTCTCCTCCTCCCTCCTCCTCCTTCCTCCTCCTCCTCCCTCCTTCTCCTCCTCCTCCTCTCTCCTCCTCCCTCCTCCTCCTCCCTCCTCTCTCTTCTTTCCCCCATGCTCTTACACCTTCTTTCTCTACCACTCCTATGCTCCCCCTAAACCCTTTGTTCCTCATCCCTTAAACTCCATGATCTACGAGGGAGACGAGTTCTCCATCATGTACTCTACCGTGAACCTTGGAACCTCCTTCTAAACCCTGGAACCTCCTTCTAAACCCTGGGACTCCTTCTAAACCCTGGAACCTCCTTCTAACCCTGGAACCTCCTTCTGAACCTTGGATCCTCCTTCTAACCCTGGACTCCTTCTAAACCCTGGAACCTCCTTCTAAACCGTGGACTCCTTCTAAACCCTGGAACCTCCTTCTAACCCTCAAACCTCCTTCTGAACCTTGGATCCTCCTTCTAACCATGGACTCCTTCTAAACCCTGGAACCTCCTTCTAAACCCTAGAATCTCCTTCTAAACCCTAGAACGTGTTTCTAAACCTTGGAACCTCCTTCTAAACCTTGGAACCTCCTTTTAAAACCTAGAACCTCCTTCTGAACCCTGGAACCTCCTTCTAACCCTAGAACCTCCTTCTAACCCTTAAACTCCTCCTAAACCCTACAACCCCCAATGAAGGCGAAAGCCTTCATTACCTCAACCATGATGATACACATTCCTTTTACACATGCATACACTTTGTTTGCTTACCACTTTTAAGCCTACGTCTCTCACTGAAACACGACTCGATGTTTTAAGCTACACGTATACAACAACGACAACCCCAATATATATGTAGGTGATAAAAAGCCTCAGAACCCTGCATATTGAGAGAACCCTGCTCTTCCTACAAAAGAAGTAGGAAAGAGCCAACATGGTTTTCATTGGGAAATAGCTTCGTCAAGAAGATGAAACTAAACTCAAAGAACTCCTAATGGAATACTATGATTGCCTAGCATGGTCATACAAAGAGATGAAAGGAATTTCACCAGAAGTGGCACTACACACGATACCTATAAGGGAAGGTGCTCACCCTAAGGTATGTGGACCTTATCACACAAATCCTAAATATGGCACCATGGTTTATGATGAGCTGGAAAAACTACTAGATGCCAGATTCATCTATGAGATAGAGCACATTGATTGGGTTTCACCCATTATCATTGTACCTAAATGCAACAAGAAGCTCAGAATATGCGTAAACTTAAAAAATGTGAATGCTGCCACAATTAGGGATCACTATCCCCTACCCTTAACAGAAACAGTGTTGGAAAAGGTGGCAGGATTCAAAATATATAGCTTCTTGGATGGCTTCAGTGGCTATAACCAAGTGTAAATTGCTCCTCAAGACCAATCAAAAATAGCATTTGCTACACAATGGGGTATTTTTGCATATCGAGTCATGCCATTCGGCCTTTGTAATGCCCCGGCCACATTCCAGCGAGTCATGTTCATAGCTTTCAAGTCATTTTTGAATCAGTTTTTATAGGTGTTCTTGGATGATTTGTGCATCCATTCAAACAAAACAGGACCACTTCAAATGTCTTGAAGAAGTACTAATCAAATGCAGGGAGTATGGCATCTCCCTAAATCCAACAAAATGCCAATTCATGGTCACCCATGGAATTGTTTTGGGACACATCATCTCTCAACATGGGATTGCAACTGACATGGACAAAATCAAAATCATCATGGAATTGCCTCCTCCTACAAATTCCAAACGTGTATAGGTCTTTATGGGACATGCCGGCTATTATAGAAGATTTATATTGTGGTATGCCATGATAGCTAGACCACTTTACAAATTATTAGTGGAGTTCTTATGGACTGAAGAGTGTGACCAAGCCTTTGAGATTTTAAAGTGGTGCCTAATCACAACACCCATCCTTATATCTCCCAATGGGGATATTGATTTTCATGTTCATACTGATGGATCCAAGGTGAAAATCTGGTGCTTTGTCAACCTGGTGAACATAAGAACGACTACCCCTTCTACTTCGCCAGTCGACAACTCAATGATGTAGAGATCAACTATACAACCACAGAAAGAGAACCCCTAGCAATGGTGTATAGTGTAAAGAAATTTCAGCATTGTCTACTGGCAAATGATTTTGTCTTCTACACTAACCATCAAGCATTTCTTTATCTTGTGAAATGTTCGTGTACAATAGGAAGAATAACCAGATGGCTCCTCTTGCTTTAAGAATTCAACTTCAAAATCGTGGTCTGGAAAGGTGCCCAACACTACATTGCCGATCACATGTCTCAGGTCAAAAGTCAGGAGAAGAAGCCACTGGAGTAGAAGATGACTTACCAGATGCCACACTATTTTAAATAGATGTTGTTCCAGAGTGGTGTGGAGATATCATTGGGTACTTCATGGCAGGAAGACCACCCCCTGAAATGAAAGGAGTAGATGCCAGAAGATTGATTCTAAAAGCTACATCCTATCAACTCATTGCAAGACAATTGTATAAGATGGGCAAGGACCAGATATTAAGACGATGTGTAATGCCTCATGAGATCATGCCAATCCTAAGTGAAGTCCATGAAGGTATTGCAGGAGGATACTTCCAAGGGGAAGCCACAGCAAAAAATGTTCTCCTCACAGGCTACTGGTGGCCAACAATGTGGGCAGATGCCTATGAATATGCAAAAGGCTGTGATGTATGCCAACGGACTATTAAACCACAACACAAAGACTTCAATCCCCTAACACCAATTGTTGCACAAAAACCATTTGAAAAATGGGGGATTGACTATGTGGGTCCCATACATCCAGCAGTAAAAGGAACACAGGCATGCTACATTATTGTGGCCACTGATTACTTTACAAAATGGGCTCAAGCTAAAGCAGTCAGAAATGCAAATGCCAGAAGCATAGCAAGATTCTTATACAAAAATGTGATCACCAGATTCAGATGCCCCATTGAAATTGTGTCGGATAGAGACACACATTTTGTCAATGAGGTAATCCAAGAACTCTTGTCTGGCTTCATGGTAATCCATAGGAAAAGCACACCCTACTACCCCCAAGGGAATGGACTAGCAGAATCCACCAACAAAATAATATGCATTATCCTAACCAAGGTAGTAGAACCACAGCGTTCTGATTGGGCAGAGAAACTGAATGATGCCTTATGGGCATATAGAACCACATTCAATGTCTATACAGGGAACACACCTTTTCAATTGGTGTACGGCCTTGAAGCTATGGTCCAACTCAAATTTGTAATACCAAGTCTACGCATCGCAATATAAGAACGCATGGGTGACCATGAATCCTTGAAAGAAAGGCTCTATCAGTTGAAGAAGCATACAGAGACAAGACTAGTCGCCTACCATGCCATGACAATAGAGAAATGCAGAAGAAAGGCATGGTTTGATAGAAATAAGAAAGCTAAAGACATCAAAGAAGGCGACTTAGTCCTATTATACAATGCCAAAGTACACAAGGGAAACTGAAGTATCGAGGTCAAGGACCATACCGAGTACAAAAGATGAATCCCATCGGAGCTGTGCTGCTAGAAACATTGGATGGAGTCCAATTCAACACAACAAAAAATGGGAGCCGACTGAAGCGCTACTACATCAACACACAAGCCATCCCCGATAAAAATGAAGATTTGGGAAACCAAGTCTTCCTTAGTTAGTATTAGATTGTATCACGAGCATATGTATGTTTTTGCACATATAATTTGCACTAGATTGTTACACGCACACTCACTGGCATATGCACATTTTTGCACATTTAGGAAGGCCTAATCAATTTCATATTAGGGATGTTTGTGTCTTCGTTCCCCTATTAAATCCCACAAATAAGCATATAGTTAGACACATCACATGCACTCACATGATTTTGCATAGGCACATAATAGATTGCATCAATAATAGTATCACACACTTTCATTCCATACTCTCAAAGCATGCAATGAATTCACAAGCAGTACAAGAAGCTATGCCAAAACTCAAGATGAATTAGCAAAAGAGCTTGCAGCCTCCACAACGAGACCCTCGCCAAAGATCACAGCCGTCTCCTATATGCAAAAATATCAGACTTGCATACTAATTATCTACAAGCTCAATGATCCGGGTGCAATTGCATCCAACATGTATGCAAGATAGCAAGATATGCCAGCCTCAACAATGAGACCCCCACCAAACCTCTTCCCAAGAAGATTCGATGGTAGAGTCCACAACTTCAGCAATGATATCCCCTCTAAAATTCACAGCCATCTACCCCTCCTTAAGAGGATCTAAGCTTCTTGATTACAAACTACATGCCACGAGCTAAACAACTCCTGCAGGAATGACTCGCATGCCACAAGCTAAACAGCCACTAGATTATGCACATGGCATCCCACCTCTGAAATCAAAATAAGCCATAACTCGAGGATGGGTAATAAAATGGATCTGAGAGTATGTTGACTCTGTGCCAACATGAACTTATGTAGAAAGAGAATGTTATACAACTTTGTGTTACAACTTTGTGATACAACTTTGTGATACAACTTTGTGTTACAGCTTTGTGTTACAACTTCTACATATGACTTCTACATGTAGAAAGAGAATGTGTTACAACTTTGTGTTACAACTTTGTGACACAACTTTGTGTTACAACTTTGTGATACAACTTTGTATTACAACTGCTACATACAACTTCAACTTTGTGTTACAACTTTGTGATACAACTTTGTGTTACAACTTTGTGTTACAATTCCTACATGCAGAGAGAGAAGCTCTCCAACTTGTATAAATACCCCATAATGGAATGAAGCCCACACTCTTTGGGGCATTGTGTTAAGTCTACTTTGGTATTCCAAGCATTTGTCTCAAGTGTCCATGCTTCCTTGCACTCCATGTCCAAAAGCATGTCCTAACCTTGCAACTCCTCCTCCCCTCTCCTCCAACCTTGCAACCCATCCTCTCCCTCTCCTCCTCTTTCCTCCTCCTCCCTCCTCCTCCTCCTCCTCCCTCCTCCTCCTCCTCCTCTCTTGTCCTCCTCCCTCCTCCTCCTCCCTCCTCTCTCTTCTTTCCCCCATGCTCTTACACCTTCTTTCTCTCCCACTCCTATGCTCCCCCTAAACCCTTTGTTCCTCAACCCTTAAAACTCTATGTTCTACGAGGGAGACGAGTTCTTCACCATGTACTCTACCCTGAACCTTAGAACCTCTTCCTAACCCTAGACTCCTTCTAAACCCTGGAACCTCATTCTAAACCCTGGAACCTCCTTCTAACCCTAGAACCTCCTTCTAACCCTAGAACCTCCTTTTGAACCTTGGATCCTCCTTCTAACCCTGGACTCCTTCTAAACCTTGGAACCTCCTTCTAACCCTAGAACCTCCTTCTAACCCTTAAACTCCTCCTAAACCCTACAACCCCCAATGAAGGCAAAAGCCTTCATTAGCTCAATCATATATGATGATACACGTTCCTTTTACACATGCATGCAATTTGTTTGCTTACCACACTTAAGCCTACATCTCTCACCAGAACACTCGCCGGAACACGACTCAAGGTCCTAAGCTACACATATACTACAATCGACAACTCTAATATATCTGTATGTGACAAAAAGCCTCGGAACCCTGCATACTGAGAAAACCTAGCTCTTCCTACGAAAGCAGTAGGATAGAGTTGGCATGTTGGAAACAATAGAAGACGGAGGCTACATGCTAAGGAATCAGGGTTGCTATAGCCAGTGATAAAATGGGGTTCACGGGCTTGCTCTTATATAGCCACCAGCCGTAGTCGGTTAGGATCAATTGGGTGACCGACCCAGTCCGCCCAAAATGGTTGACTGGGGGTCAGTCCCGGAATAGGCCACCGACCATATGATAGAATTGGTACGAAAAATAGAGCAAGTAACCTGCAGTATCCGTTCGGCCCAAAGCCATCTGGGATCATCTGAGGCTCCAAACGGGCCCCGTAACCTGAGAGTGGGCTGCCTGGAGAAATGCTCTGTCTACCCTCAGTGCAGTTAGTCAAGGGATGCCTTCCTGCACTTGCATGTAGCCTAGTTGGTAGTGTGCCAACTCTATCTGAAGCCATCTAGCCATTAGGCCACACATGGTCATATGGATGACATTTTTGCATCAAATGCATCGATTCAAAGAGAGTCACGTATGATTGTGGAGTCATGGCTAACTTCACACAAGATAGCTGAGCAAGTGCTTTAGATACCAATCTTCTCTCCTCATAGTTGGATTATTATGGAACCATATGGGAAATCTATGATATTAATTTCAGATGATTTAGTATTTTCATTTTGAATGGTTTAAAACTATTTACAACGGTCCCCATGCGATAGTGAGAAAAGATAGTAGCAGTTTCTTTGCAATAGACTCCACCAAACTTTGGACCGATGAAAGTGATACTTTTGTTCTTCCCGAGCATTGTGAGCAGGTGCATACTAATGATTTAATTAATCAAAGCTTTCGATTTTAAAGTTCCATTAATACATGTACTTAAGCATAATTTCATATATATAATTGATGGCATTTGGCACCCATCTTCAATATAGGTGGGTTTTCATCCGGATCGTTCTGATCCAAGATGGTGGTACGTTGCACCACAAAGTAAGCAAATTTTTGAAGATAGAGATGTGGATATGGAGATGCCACTACCAATCCCAGATCCAATTGATCCAAATGGATCTAGCAAAGAAGATGAAAATCACAATATGAGCCAAGAGGAAGACACACATAATGACACTGTATGATGGGAGGAAGATGGCAATCATGATATTGAGGAAGAAGATGACGATCATCAAGAATCACCACACTTTATTGAAGAAGATGATCAAGTACTCTTAGGTGAACGTACGATGCTAGAGTACGATGATGATATAGGAGATCAACTTGGTATGGAGTTAGAGATAGACTCGTTTGGTGCATTAGACTTGGCTCAAGACGAAGCCGTTGATGTAAATGCTCTTCATTGATTTTTTTCATCTCAAACTTGGACATGAATATATGAGCTTCAAAGGCTTGATGTACATGCTCTTGTACTTTTATTCTCTCAAAGGCTCAAACATGTATGAAAAGGAAAAAAAATTTGTCATTGGGAAAAACTATTTTTTAAGGTCGGTACGGGAAAAAAAACTCTTTGTAAAACGTGGCTATAGGAAACTGTCTCAGTGTTGCTATATAGTGACCATTCATAAGTCTAATAAGTGTTGCTATATAGCAACCATTTACAAGTCCAATAAGTGTCGCTATATAGCGATGCACTTTAAACATCGCTCTAGAGCGATGGTTGCCTAAAGTTGTTATATAGATACACTTAACGAATCTTGCTTTGGTTACCGATGATTAGCATCCTACACACACTAAATGTTGGTGCTTAAGCGTCAAAATAGGGCCCATGTGTAGTAGTGAGACACTTTCCCATCATTGCAAGAATACAGCACATGTTCCGATGCAAATCCATAGTGGAGTTGATGACTTGGCATGCATCTCATCGGTCCACTGATGACACATTGAGGATTCTTGCGAATTGTGCAGCTTGGAAGCACATAGACAATCAATGGCCAGACTTTGTGAGGGAGCCACACAACCTACATCTAATTGGGCTCGCCATGGCTGGTGTGAATCCTTTTGGGTTACACTCAACATCTTGGTCAACATGGCCCATAGTCTTCATGAATTACAATATCCTACCATGGCTAACAAAAAGAAGGGACACCTCATGCTTGCACTACTTGTGCTAGGGAAGTACAGGGCCAAAAATATGGACGTGTACATGGCACCTTTGATAGAGGAGTTATAGATCTTATGGAGAGGAGTGCGGGTCTTTGATATTTCTAGAGCTCCTAGACATACCAATGATATTTTAGTCAGGGGTATCTTGATGTGAACCATGCATGACTACCTAGGATATGGAGAGTGCAAGGGTACGTGGTTGTGTCTTTACATGTATAATATAGGATTATGCTTTTATGACTCTCTTTCACATGCATGTCTTATAGTAACACATTCATGCACGCGTGCAGGACTTGTTACAAGTGGGTACCATGCTTTTCCTATTTGTGGACCGGGTTTGAAATCGCTTGCACGATACTCCAAACATATGAGGAAAAATGTTTATGAAGGTCATGCTTGATACCTTTCATTGAACCATCTCACGCATGGAGGTCAGCTTGATCCACCACCACCATATTTGAAGGCAAGTGACTGGATTCAGGCTTGGAGGGCAAATGGAGAGGAACCTCCTCGTGGTATGAGGAGGCTATCGATCTTTCATGAGCTTCCTTATGGGGGTCAGTTACAAATCAATCATCTCTTGGATCCCATACATATCTTCAAGAATATGGGGGCTACTATTTGGGCACACTTGGTTGGTTCCAAAGACTTGAGAGGAGTGCGAGAAGACTTGCGTGCTATGAATAGGATGTCTCGTTTGTGGCCCCAAGTGCATGCTTCGGGAGAAGTTATCCTCCCAAAAGCAACATGAATCCTCTCCACAAGAGAGGAGGCAGTGATCAAGGCAGACATTGCCTCTTTTCAAACACCCATAGGATACATGCATTGCTTGAAAGGAGCATTTTCAAAAGACAATAAGCATAGTGGGCTCAAGTCCCATGATTGGCACAATGTCTTATAAATATTCTAAGCTGTAGGATGAGTGTATCGATAATCGTGATGTGTTAGTGTAATTATGATTATGTTATATTATTGACATGATTTCTTTATTGCTTTGCTAGTTCATCCTCCCAATTACAATAATAGGGTGCTTACAAGAAGATGTTTAACACTTATTTCATTAATTTTGGACTTGTCAATGTACAAATTCATTTTTACATATACTTTTGGACTAGTTTTCAGATAAAATTTAAAAAAAACCCCATCTTCAAAGCACATATAAAAACATAAAAACAAGCATTTTTTTATATATTTTTTAAGGACATGAAACTAAAATTATAAAATTTAACGCAGCCTAGATAAGTTACATGAAAAAATAAGATTCGGTTGTTGTAAACTCTCTTAATATTTAATGGTGTTAATAAACACCTTCAAAAGTTAAGCCTGAGATAAGTTACACAAAAAAGAGTGGTTTACAAAAAAAAGAGTGGTTCAATAATTGTAAACTCTCTTCATATTTATAATAGTATTTAGGAAACACTTTCAAAAGTTACAAGTGGAAGTAGCAAACTCTCACAATATTTATAATTTAGGTGTTGAAAAACACTTTCAAGACTACAGCCATTCAATTTGATGAATTTTCTATTTTCAAGTCTTTAGCCTAAATTCAACCCATTCAAGAGCTGAGCTCATCTCATCCTCATCGTAGTTAAAATTATAGAAGAGAAGTAAGGATTGATGAATTTTCTCTTGCATAACACTTTGTTTATTCCGAATTTCTTATGCTTACTGGGGGGAAATCTTCCATAACGAGCCACACACGAAGATATCTCACTTTGAAAGTCTATCAGCTCTCTCCTATATGACTGCAATTTATCTATTTCAGTAGTAGCCATACTTATTTTTCTTTCCTCTTCCTTCTCTAAGCCCTTCTGACAAGCAAAGTCATCCTTCTCGTATTGGGTTAACGGAGCTAGATTTTGCTTTCTCTCCTCTCTCTTTCCTTGGTTCTCAACAATCCATTCTTTGATGCTGCTAATGGCTTGCTCGATAGAATCGATTACCCTAAAAAGATCCATAAAAATGAGAGGAGGAAGGTAACTAGAGGAGGTAAGGCAAGATGAAAGGAGTATGCTTGAGAAGAGGAGGTAAGGCTGCAGGCAAGATGAAGGAGCAAGCTTGAGGAGAGGAGTAAGGTAAGAAGAGTAAAGTGGAAGAAGTGTTTGCTGCGGGTGAGATATAGAAGACGAACGAGGTGAGGAAGGTAACGAGAGTGAGGAAAGATATAGAAGATGAACGAGGTGAGGAAGGTAACGAGAGTGAGGAAGGTAACTAGAGGAGGTAAGGCAAGATGAAACGAGTATGCTTGAGAAGAGGAGGTAAGGCTGCGGGCAAGATGGAAGGAGCAAGCTTGAGGAGAGGAGTAAGGTAAGAAGAGCAAAGTGGAAGAAGTGTTTCCTGCGGGTGAGATATAGAAGATGAATGACTACTAGGGGATTTATAGAACTACAGACTCATAATGTGGGATGAAAGATTTAGAATAAAGAATTGGTAGAGGTTGAGATGACTAGATGCAAGACCGTAATGCGAGACATGTGAGACATGTAAGATAGTGAGTACATTGAAATCTATAAAATAAAATGACGGGATGCAAGACCGTAATGGGAGACATTTGAGACATGTAAGATAGTGATAGTACATTGAAATCTATAAAATAAAATGATGGAACACAAGAATGATATAATTATTAGAATCTCATCATGAGATATTCTTTTAATATAATATAAGTTAGTAATTATTAGAATCTCATCATGAGATATTCTTTTAATATAATATAAGTTATACTTGCTGATGCAAGACCGTAATGCGAGACATGTGAGATGATAGATTTTGAGTACTTGAAATCTATAAAATAAAGTGATGGAACATAAGAATGATATAATTATTAGATTGTCATCATAAGATATTTATTGTACATAATAAATTAGACTTTCAAAAAAGTAAAACCTAATGTATTGTAATGAATAAATATCATAAAATATCCTAATGTATTGTAACATTTAACATAAGTTTAAAAAACACTATCATTAATCAATACAAACAAGATAAAAATCTTCAAGGACTCATGTTTCTTTCTACATGTTTTACAACTAAATAGAGTTTGATGAGTCCTATTGAGGTTGTGATTCTCTAAGAGTACATTGAGTCTCTACTTCTTGTGTGGATGGTGTACATTGAGATTCTACTTCTGGTGCAATTATGATAGACTTAATCTCTTCCTCCTTTGCAAGATGTGATGTTGTAGATGCACATTGAGTCTCCACTTATTGTGTAGGAAGAATGCATTGAGTCTCTAATTCAAGTGGAGACTGTAATGCTTCTACTTGAGGCTGTGATACAAAAGGAGACTGAATTGTCTCTTGTTTTTCTTTGGCTCCCTCAGGTTCTTCATTGAGTCCATCATGTTGTTTCCCAATGGTAGCAGTTAGGTAGTGAACAGTCTTAGCCATAAAATCTTGTAGCTAGTCGAGCTTTGTATATGCTTCTATTGAGACATATTCAAAAATTTCATTGAGGAACAACATGAAGTTGTAGGCAATTCTCCACCCACTGCTAAACATGTATTTCTGCTCCACTGCGAGGCATGTTTGGAAATTTGGTTGGTCTTGATGCTCCCTGATTTTCATAATCTCAGAAACTAACTTGTTTGCAGACCTGTCCATCATGACATATGACAAAGTGAATTTGTGTAGTAAATAGTAAGATGCATGTTCATAATGATATGATAAAAGAACACTTACCTGAACACCCCGTGAAAGCCTATAAATGAGTTGACAAACCAACAATGGTTGTCATCAAGATCCCATACTATCAGGCTCCAATGTGAACTACATCACCAATAAAGAGCGATAAGATTTATCACAATATTAAGTATTAATTGACACAATATTACAAATAAGAGAGTAAAAGAAAGATTGAGATGATACTTACTTCTCATAATATGGCATAAAGACAACTAGCATGCCATCCAAGTCTTAAGGTTGTCGCATTGAACAAACATCATCTACTGTCTTCTTGGTATCACTAAGTACAGCTGAAAGAAGAGAATAGAGCATACAGACGCGATTCTGTACTCATCTAGGAAAGTGAGATATAACTGTACTGCAGCAATAAATAAACAAATGTTAGAAGTAGATTGAATCAAATGATTGAAGTATCAAGCCAAGAGATGTTCATATCAAACCTGAGGATGGCCATCATGACTTTGTCATTAGCCTCTTTCAAAGGGTCGGAGAGGATTGTAACTTCCTCGCTACCAAAAGTCAAAACATGAGGTTGCTTGCTAATGATAACCCTAACCTCAAAAGAGCTCCCCATTTCGTCCAATACAACGGTTACATTAGGACAACTTATGGGTGTAGCAACCAAAGTTTCCTCTGGATGCTCCACCACGTTATCAATAAATGCCTTAATGATAGATGACATAAATGCATATAGATGCAAGTCTGTATATGTCGACAATGAGGTTTCACCGCCGCTCAAATTAAAAATTTGAGCAAGGAGCAAAAAGTAGTTATATCCGACTCTCCACCCACAACCGTGGTCATCATTCTGCTTCGCTACAGGGCATGTTACATACTCTATTTGATCTTCTAAGTCACCTTCCATTTGCATAAGTGCATCTATAGCACCTACCAACTTTCGAGCTGATCTACACATCAAAATAGAAAACATAAATGAATGTGCGCATTGCATAGGATGCATCTCATTGACATAATTATGACACAAGTAGGTTATACTTACTCTGACACATTGCCATGGATAGATGCTATTGAATTGACAAAGAAGCATTGCTTGGCTAAGATGTCCACAATTACCAAGCTCCAATGCAAGCTGCATTATCAATTAAGAATAATTATTATTTGATATAATCCTCCACAATGTAAGAGATAAGCTAGGTAGGGATTGATACTCACTCCTCGTGATATGCAGTAAAGATAAATCGTGCCACAGTCAAATCAATAGGTTGCAACCACTTAAAAACATCATCTATGGTCTTCTGCTTATTACTAAGTACACTAGAAACAAGAGGATCGACCATATATGCACATCTCTATATATATAGGGGAAGCTGTTGTAAAACCATACTGCAATAAAAAGAAAAGAATATTAGTTCATTTGATCCAATGGAAATACAAAAGCATAAAGTCAATAAAAAGTTTGTGTCAAACCTGAGGATGGATATTATGACCTTGTCATTAACCTCTTTCTTGAAGTTTATAAGGATTGAAATGTCCTCTTCATCGAATACAAAAGTAAGAGGTTGTTCTTGAACTTCAAACCTAACTTGAAATGACTTCTCCATTTGCTGCAAGGTATGATTATTTTCTAGAGTCATCCGATGGATAGCCAGAGCAGCTTTGCTTTCTTGAGATGAGCTTTCTGTATTCTCTACTCCAGCTATGTCCTCCTTATCCTCCTCCTTTCCCTTCTCCTATAAAAGGATAAAATAATTATGAGATTCAAAATTTTAAATTAATTATAAATTTAAAAAGACCTTTAAATGAATAAAGAAAATTAAACATAAGTTTTCATACCTCTACATATCTTCGTGGTCTTTTTATGTAACCTTCAGAGGCAAGCTCAGTGTCATATCCATCTACTTCTGCTTCCTTACTATCACTGGTGTCCTCACTATCATATCTAGAGCTTTGATCATTTTCATCATCTTTCTTGCTCTCATCATACATGACCATCTCTATGTCAGCATCCTCTTCATGTGAGATCGGACCTTTCTTATCAAACTTTATTGTGAGAGAAGCCACGGTATCAAGGTATTCCAAGCAAGCAGGGCTCTCAATAATATTTACATTGTGTCCTTTTCTGATAAGATCTTCAAACAAATGTCCCATTTGACACAATGTGACTTCCCATCTGGACGGTAGCAAAAATTCCATCATACTAATTAAAAGATCAGCACTTTTTGCTGGCCTTTCATAGTGATTTGCGTTGCGATGGAGGGGACTTGGAGCTTCATGCTCTTCTAGCAGTAGTTGCAATCCCTTTGCATTCCCTATTATATTGTTTTGTAAGGAGTGATCATTGTAAGGGCTCTTCATGCACAAGAAAAAGGTTTCTAGACTCTGTATCTTGAGACCGCATTCTCTCTTGTCCCTTTTTCTTGAGTATATACCATTGTAAATCTTAAGCTCATTGCCATATTGTTTTTCTAGGGTAGCAGACATTTTTTCCGTCTCATCATTATCAGCAAATATGACTATGTTACATTGTCCCACTCTACCAATGGTGGTATGTAATATTCTGTCAAGGAGTTGACAAATGTCATCCGGTGATATTTCATAGACAAAGAAAAGCTGAGGTCTCTCCCAAGCAGTGTCGTCGGACAAAAAATCATTCAATGAAACTCCCTTGCACTCAACAGTCTTTCCAGACTCTGAAATGATTTCATGTATGAAAAAAAAGCCCTTGTTCAAAGTTTTTTCTTTTCTGAGAGTGTTCTTATTGATGACTTTTTGTGCATATGCATACACATTTTCCGGAATGTCACTTGTCATAGGAGTAATTTCAGATCCATCATCTTCTACCTTCACCCATTTATGCGCCCAAGCCTTTTGTTTAGCTGAAGGTAAAGCTGATGCCATCTGCCTCACAATGTTATGATCAATTTTACATTGGCTAATTGGAATATTTTTTTCTGCCAATAAATATTCAATTGCATTCTTTACTGCATCATGCTTGACCTGTTGGATGATGCAATCTTCCATGCAATGATCTTTATACTTTTTGCCAAAAAACCATTCTTTGGACATTAATTTCTCTGTAGCAAGACTTGCGTATTTGTCTGGTAAGTTTCTTAAAGGCCTCCACATCTGAGCTGTCATCTCTTTTTTCTCAATCTTCTTTGCCTTCTCTTTAATCAATGATGGAGCCTCATATGTGACCTCTCCTTTCTCACATGCAAGACACACGTCTTTGATCTGATGAAAAACTTCATCAGTATGGAAAAGTATGCTTGTGTAGTCTTGATACCTATCTCTTACTGTCTTAAAGCTTGTAATCACCTCTACTCTTTCCTGCTTTCCCCTTGGTACAATGGCACTCAAGCATGTGTAGAAGTCAACAAGATTATCCGCTTCCACTTTAGTTGCAATTCTTTTGAGAGTGATCAAAGGAGAATTAAAAGTTTTCCATATGGTCCTAGCTTTGAGCAACATCTCTGAAGTGGAGGTGATTTTTCGTAGTGCATAAATGTCATGATTAAGACTTTCTGACTCAATCAAATATTTTTTCTCATTCTTGAAGATACAAATGCATGCAGAATAGTAGTGAAATTGAGGCACACTCACAAAGGTTTGATAAGTAATTTCTCCTTTCTTGTATGCATCTCTAGAGCGCTCATTACAAGCATAGGCATAGTGCTGACCATCTATTGCCTCAAATGTACAATGAGGTAAGAAATTTCTCTTGGCATCCCTTATATGTTGTTCTGGATCATTCACTGAACTCTGTCCTTCTTGAAGTGAGGGAACTTGTTTTCCGAGGAACTTAGTGAATTGCATCTCAAAATCTATAGGCTGAGAGAAATTGATGGATTGACTATAATCTCCCATGACTGGCCAAAATGTTCTTGGACGGAGTACCAAATTAGAAACAACTGGTTTTTTTCCATCAATCAAAGCCTGAAAAATCTTTTCAACATAGACAGTATCTAAGGTCCTGTTGTTGGTGAAGACACTTGCTTTGACCACTGTTGAAGCATGTATAACTTGAGTCTTCTGGCCCCATATATATCCTGGATCCTCATCTGTCACAGCCTCATTCAAGCGAAGATTTAGGTTCTTCATTGATAACATTTCTGCTTCTAGATCTGACTCCATTTCAAGACCCTCCGCATCCTCTTCATGTTCTTTCTCTTCTCTTCTTTGCCCTTTCTTTGTATATGAATGACCTCTTTTTCTAGTTATAGGACTTGGAACTATAGCTCGTGAAGTACTTGCCTTTTTCATTTGACGTCGAGGTTTATTTTTTAGGGGCTCTATGTGAACCGCTTTAGATCGCCCTACTTCTTCTTCTATTGCCTCAACTTCAGGTATACTTAAGGGCTTCACTTGTTCTGTTATTCCATCAACTTCATGAGTTACACCATCTAAGTGAGTAATAGGGTATTCAAGAGATGTGTGTGCATGTCCTGTCTAATCTGATGGATGTTGTGTCTCACTCAATTCAATTTCTGTCTGAGATGCATGTGCATGTCTTGTCTCCACCAATTCAATTCCTGTCTCAGATGTAGATCCCTTGTAAGCATCCACGTATACAAGACCCTCATCCATTGCTACAATGTGTTCTGTCTCATCCACTCCAGTTCCTCTCTCATTTGTATTACCATGAACCAGGTCTACATGGCATATCTCATCACTTCCTTTCTCATGTGTGGATTCTTGCACCTTAGGTCCCTCCAATGAAGTTGAACCTTGTTCGATGACACCCTGAAAGTATTCAAGGATAATCTTTGACTGCATTTTTCTTGCTTCCTCAATGGGAAATTCCTCCCACACATGTTGAAGGATCTCTAATGCAGGAACCAATTCAGGAAATCTAGGTACTTTTGGCGGCGGCATCACAAAGTGCATTGCATCTTTCTTAGAAAGAAGAAACGATCTGTTGCTCATTCTTGACTTTGTGTAAATCATCATTGTACTACTATCTTTTTTAATTTTTATTCCTACTAAGGTGCCCCCTTGAATCAAATTGCTCTTTGAGAAAGATACATTTGATGCCCACTCATCTTTCTCCAACTCTCTCTTTGTCATCACTAGAATGAGATTTCCTTTACTTAAGACCAAGAACCATGCTTTCTTTGTTGTGTCAACAACGGTCCAATTTGTGAAGTCCTTTGGGGCATAAATTCTTCCATTGTATTTCAGTGTCATACCATTGACAAATGCTGTAGCCTCAAGATCCATCCTATATTCAAGCACAACACAAATTTTAGGTACTTTGACAAACTACAATTACTTTGAAAAATCAAAAGTACAATGAGTCCCATTAATACACCTCAAGTTTTTATTCTTCCCAATCATATAAGTGTCAATTTCATGCTTTGGGAATAGCCTAAAAGGCTTTACAAGGCTTAGAGCATAAATGTGAAAAAAAATAAGGATTTACAATGATCTCTGAATACAAATTTGAAGTCTGTCAGATATAAGTGCAAAATGCTCTGTCAACTCCCGCAACTAATATAAGTGTAAAATGCTCTGTCAACTCCCACAACTAGTACAAATATAATCTGCTATGTCTAGTCCCTTAACTGATTCAACTGTAATCTGTCATGTCCACTGATACAACTTTCAATCATCTTGAAAGTTTAAAAACCTTAATCGTTGCTTAAATGGTAGGGTTGTTGTGACTGTGAAACCGAATGTGAACGAATGGACTGACTCCGATTAGGAACTAGTTGGGAAATTTTGAGCATGGCTTTGATTGGTTTTTTTGGAGTTCTCTCCTCTAAGGACAAACTAATATATGCTAATCTAGACTACACCAATCGTCGAAGCGAAGAAAAGCAAGAAATAATTTCTTTTCCATTGTTCTTTTTAATATCCTTAGGTTACGAATTAAAAGCAAAAAATAATCTATTTTCCATTATTCTTCTTAATACACTAAGGTTGTGAGTTTAAAAAAGATAAAATTTATATTTTCAAAAACTAATTTACTTACAACTCATAAGAATTGAACATTCACATTAATAAGTAGTTAAAATCTTAATAAATTTGAATTTAAATAATAAAAACTATAAATTTAACTTGACTCCAAACCCTAAACCCTAAACCCAAATCCAAAAACCGTAAACTCTAAACTCCTAAACCTTAAAACCCTAAAACCTAACCCCAAAACCCTAAACCCTAAACCCAAACCTCAAAACCCTAAACCCTAAACCCTAAATCCTTAACCCAAACCTCAAAACCCTAAACCCTAAACCCTAAACCCAAACCCCCAAACCCTAAACCCTAACCCCCAAACCCTAAACCCTAATCCCTAAACCCTGAATCCCAAAACCTAAACCCTAAACCCCAAACGCTAACCCTCAAATACTAATGCCCTAAACACTAACCCAAACCCAAA
Source organism: Dipteris shenzhenensis (assembly GCF_047967505.1). Taxonomy (NCBI): domain Eukaryota; kingdom Viridiplantae; phylum Streptophyta; class Polypodiopsida; order Gleicheniales; family Dipteridaceae; genus Dipteris; species Dipteris shenzhenensis. The sequence goes on from NC_141620.1 coordinate 37,199,517, forward strand.
CCCAAACCCTAAACCGTAAACCCCTAATCCCTAACCCCAAACCCTAAGCCCTGACTCCGAAACCCCAAACCCTCATCCCCAAACCTTAAACCCAAACCCCCAAACTCTTTTTTAATTCAATTTAATTTAACTTAATTCACAATCATAAGAAGTTTAAACTTTGACAAAGTAAATTCTTATTAGTTTGAAATCACAAAATTTGAAATATAAATAAATTCAATTTAACTTAAAGTTTATGAAAAAATAAAGTAAAATTAAGAAAATAAGACTTACAATTTTGAAATCACAAAATTTGACATATAAATAAATTCAATTTAACTTAAAGTTTATGAAAAAATAACGTAAAATAAAGAAAATAAGACTTAAAATTAAAAATTTAATATTTACCTAGAAGAATATATTAATTCTTCCCAAAAAGAAATAAATTAAAGTAATAATAACGAATGTAAGTTAAACTACTTTTAAAATTTCAATTTAAAATGTAATAAAATTAAAATTATACTTTCTATATTCCAAAACAAAATGCATTATAGTTTAAATTAAACTAGTAAATTGAAAATGAAAGTGAAACACATTTTAAATTCAAAAATAAAGTAAAATTTAAAATTCAAGTTTCCACAAGTTTTCCTTTTCGCATACATTTATCTTTTCACACTTTTCAAGTTTCCACGCATTTGTCTTTTCAAACACAAGGTCGTCTTTTATCACAATTTTCAAGTTTTCACACGTTTATCTTTTCAAACACAAGGATTCATAGTTTAAAAAAAGGCAGGAAATTTGAAATTCTAGTTTCCACACGTTTCTCTTTTCAAACACCAAGGTTTATAGTTTTGTTTGTTTAAGTTTCGACTAAATCACACACCAATCTCCTCTAACATGCCTCATTGATTGTAGCTCCCAAATTCTTCCATCAAAACATCTCTCCTTTATCTCTTCTTGATCGTCGCCCACTCATTTTTTCTCCTCATTGGTAAGATTTTCTATCTCGATCGTACTTTCTCTTGTGCCCTTCCTCTCTAAATTTTCATCAAACACCAAGGTTTATAGTTTTGTTTGTTTAAGTTTCGACTAAATCACACACCAATCTCCTCTAATATGCCTCATTGATCGTAGCTCCCAAATTCTTCCATCAAAACATCTCTCCTTTATCTCTTCTTGATCGTCACCCACTCATTTCTCCTCTTCATTGGTAAGATTTTCTATCTCGATCGTACTTTCTCTTGTGTCCTCCCTCTCTAAATTTTCATCTCTCACTCTTCTCTCTCTCTCTTTCCTCTCCACTCTAGTCTACATTTCCTCTCATCTTAGTCTACTCTCTCCCCTCCTCTTCATTTCCCCTCTCTCTCTCTCTCTCCCACTCTCTCCTCTCCTTTTCTCTCTCTCTCACTTGCGCTCCCCACTCTCTCTCCCCCTCTCTCTCTCTCTCCCCCCTCTCTCCCTCGCGCTGCCGTGGCAGTGGCCTCCCCCCTTTCTCTCTCTCCCCCGCTCTCTCGCGCACCGGCCTCCCCCCCCTCTCTCTCTCCCCCCTCTCTCCCTCTCACTGCCGTGGCAGCGGCCTCCCCCCCCTCTCTCTCTCTCCCCCCCCTCTCTCTCTCTCTCCCCCCTCCCTCTCTCTCGCTACTGCGGCAACAGCCCCCCCTCTCTCTCTCTCCCCCTCTCTCTCGCTGCCGCGCCCCCCCTTCTCTCTCTCCCCCCTTTCTCTCTCGTTGCCGCGGTAGCGGCCCCCCCCTCTCTCTCTCCCCCTCGCTCTCTCTCGCTGCCATGCCCCCCTTCTCTCTCTCCCCCCCTTCTCTCTCGCTACCGTGACAGCGGCCCCCCTCTCTCTCTCTCCCCCCCTCTCTCTCGCACTACCCCCTCCCCTCTCTCTCTCGTTGCCGCGGCAGCGGCCCCCCCTCTCTCTCTCTCCCCCTCTCTCTCTCGCTGTGGCGGCAGCGGCCCCCCTCCCTCTCTCTCTCCCCCCGCTCTCTCTCGCTGCCGTGGTAGTGGCCTCCCCTCCCCTCCCTCTCTCTCTCCCCTCTCTCTCCCCTCCTCTCTCTCACGCTGCCCCCTCCCCTTTCTCTCTCGCTGCCATGGCAGCGGCCCCCCCTTCTTTCCCCCCCTTCTCTCTCACTGCCGCGGCAACGGCCCCCCCTCTCTCTCTCTCCCCCCCTCTCTCTCGTTGCTGCGCCCCCCCTTCTCTCTCTCCCCCCTTCTCTCTCACTGCCGCGGCAGCGGCCCCCCCTCTCTCTCTGTCCCCCCTCTCTCTTGCTGTCGCGCCCCCCCTTCTCTCTCTTCCCCGTTCTCTCTCGCTGCCGTGGTAGCGGCCCCCCCTCTCTCTCTCTTGTTGCCGCGGCAGCGGCTCCCCATCTCTCTCTCTCCCCCCTCTCTCTAGCACTGCCTCCTCCCCTCTCTCTCTCACTGCCATGGCAGTGGCCCCCCCTCTCTCTCTCCCCCCCTCTCTCTCGCTACCATGGCAGCGGCCCCCCCTCCCTCTCTCTCTCCCCCCTCTCTCTCACTGCCGTGGCAGCGGCCTCCCCCTCTCTCCCTCTCTCTCTCCCCTCTCTCTCCCCTCCTCTCTCTCGTGCTGCCCCCTCCCCTTTCTCTCTCGCTGCCACGGCAACGGCCGCCCCTCTCTCTCCCCTCCTTCTCTCTCGCTGCCGTGGTAGCAGCCCCCCCTCTCTCTCTCTCCCCCCTCTCTCTCGCTGCCGTGCCCCCCCTTCTCTCTCCCCCCCCCTTCTCTCTCGCTGTTGTGGCAGCAGCCCCCCCTCTCTCTCTCCCCCCTCTCTCTCGCTGCCGCGCCCCCCCTTCTCTCTCTCCCCCCTTCTCTCTCGCTGCCGTGGTAGCGGCCCCCCCTCTCTCTCTCTTCCCCCCCTCTCTCTTGCGTTGCCCCCTTCCCTTTCTCTCTTGCTGCCGCGGCAGCGGCCCCTCCCTTCTCTCTCTCCCCCCTTCTCTCTCGCTGTCGCGAGAGCGGTCCCCCCCTCTCTCTCTCCCCCCTCTCTCTCGCTGCCGCACCCCCCCTTCTCTCTCTCCCCCCCCTTCTCTCTTGTTGCCGTGGCAGTGGCCCCCCCCTCTCTCTCTCTCCCCCACCTCTCTCTCGCGCTGCCCCCTCCCCTTTCTCTCTCGCTGCCGTGGCAGTGGCCCCCCCTTCTCTCTCGCTGCTGTGGCAACGGCCCCCCTCTCTCTCTCTCTCCCCCCCTCTCTCTCGTTGCCACGCCCCCCCTGCTCTCTCGCCCCCCCTTCTCTCTCGTTGTCGCGGCAGCGGCCCCCCCTCTCTCTCGCTGCTACACCCCCCCTCTTCTCTCTCTCCCTCCCTTCTCTCTCGCTGCTGCAGCAGCGGCCCCCCCTCTCTCTCTCCCCTCCCCTCCCCTCCCTCTCTCTCCCCCCTCTCTCCGCTGTCGCGGCAGCGGCCTCCCCCCCCTCTCTCTCTCTCCCCCCCTCTCTCTTGCGCTGCCGCGGGCAGCGGCCTCCTCTCTCTCTCCCCTCTCTTCCCCCCCCTTCTCTCCCCTCTCTTCCCCCCCCTTCTCTCCTCTCTCTCCTTCTCTCTCTCTCTCTCTCTCTCTTTTGCTGCCGAGGCAACAAGACTCTCTCTCTTATAACCTCTCTCTAAAAGTTTTTCCTTCAGTTTTCTCTCTCTAAGTTCTCTCTCTATAATAAAATTTCAAAGAATACAAATTTTTAAAAAAGTACCTGGAAAAAAGTTGAGATCTATGCTTGTGCTTGCTTGTGCTTGCTTTTGCTCTTCCTCCTCTTTTTGCTTCTCCTCTTGCTCTTCCTTGTTGAAATGAGAGAAACAATGAGAGAAGGAGAGTATATATAAGAAAAACTAGGGTTTTAAGTGCTTCTCTCTCATTGGTCCTTCTATAACATTATCTCCTCTCCCATTGGCCTCTCTATTAGATTATCTTCTCTCTCTCTCCCACCCACTCCCATCCTCCCACGCCATTCCCACTCCCACCCCCATCCTCCCACCCCACCTCCCCCATTCCCACTCCCATGCCCACGCCCATTCTTCCACCTTCCCCATTCCCACTCCCTCTCCCACTCCCATCCTCCCACCCCACCCCTCCCACTCCCACCCTCACCCCACCCCCACCTCCCCCATTCCCACTCCCTCTCCCACTCCCACTCCCATTCTCCCACCCACTCCCATCCTCCCACCTCCACCTCTCACTCCCACTCCCATCCTCCCACCCCCACCCCTCCCCCCCCATTCCCACTCCCTCTCCCACTCCCACTCCCATTTTCCCACCCCCCCACCTCCCCCATTCCCACTCCCTCCCCCATCCTCCCACCCCACCCCTCCCACTTCCACCCCCACCTCCCCGATTCCCACTCCCATCCTCCCACCTCACCCCTCCCACTTCCACCCCCACCTCCCCCATTCCCACTCCCTCTCCCACTCCCATCCTCCCACTCCCACTCCCCACCCCTCCCACTCCCACTCCCATCCTCCCACCCTCACCCCACTCCCACCTCCCCCATTCCCACTCCCTCTCCCACTCCCACTCCCATTCTCCCACCCCCACCCCCACCTCCCCCATTCCCACTCCCTCTCCCACTCCCACTCCCATCCTCCCACCCCCACCCCCACCGCTTCCATTCCCACTCCCTCTCCCACTCTTCCTTTCTCCCACTACCACCCTCCCACACTTCCTTTCTCCACTTTCCCACTCTCCCTTTCTCCCACTACCACCCTCCCAACTATCAATTCCACTATTACTTATGAATTCTAATTGAAACTATTACTTAAATAAATGATATTACTGAAAACACTCATAGGATTTAAGGTTTAGGATTTCGTGGTTTGGGTTTAGGGTTTGGGGTTTGGTGAGTTAGGGTTTAGGGTTTAGGGTTTATGAGTTAGGAACTATGGTTTGTGAGTTAGGGTCAGGGTTTAGGGTTTGTGAGTTAGGGTTTAGGGTTTGGTGGTTTGGATTTAGGGTTTAGGGGGTAGGGTTTAGGGTTTAGGGTTTAAGGTTTGGGAGTTAGGGTTTAGGGTTCAACGTTTGAGGGTTAGGGTTTAGGGTTCAGGGTTTGGGGGTTAGGGTTTAGAGTTTGGTGGTTTGGGTTTAGGGGGTAGGGTTTAGGGTTTAGGGTTTGGGGGTTAAGGTTTAGGATTTAGGGTTTAGGGTTTAGGGTTTAGGGTTTAGGGTTTAGGGTTTGGGGGTTAGGGTTTAAGGTTTGGGAGTTAGGGTTTAAGGTTTAGGGTTTAGGGTTTGGAGGATTTAGGGTTTAGGGTTTAGGGTTTGGGAGTTAGGGTTTAGGGTTTAGGGTTTGGGAGTTAGGGTTTAGGGTTTGGGGGTTAGGGTTTAGGGTTTAGGGTTTGGGGGTTAGGGTTAAGGGTTTAGGGTGATTTTTAAATCATTAGTAAAGTAGATTATTGAGAAGAGACTAATGTTCTTTATAATGGTTGTTACAGCTTGTTTGCAATGGAAACTCACAAAGAAGATGGCTACAAAATTTATTCCGGGGATGGAGGTGATTTTATGTTACAAAAGAGAAGTAGTTGCATTTGCTACAATCCATGAAAGTGATCCAAATTCTAGTTGTCACTTTAGAAGACTTGGCGAAGATAAGGTGGTGGTTATCGTATCAAGGATTCTTAGTGCACATGTTGAGCTAAAGCATAAGTGTGGGGATATGGAAATCCTTGGAGATGTTATGCCCTATAATACTTCCAACAAAGCATTTATTGCATGGGACAGAGATGAGACTTATCCAACACATGTCATCAGGAATACAAAGTGCATATCTTTGGATTTTAGAGTGGGAGATATTTTACAAATGTTATCATTTGCAAATAAGAATGTAGCAGAAGGTCAAGTCTTGGGATTTGAACAAGTGGAACACTAGACATTTGCGCAAATGAGAATTCAAAAAGTTACTGATGATGGTATGGATGATAACTCAATGTCATTGGATGGTCCCTACTATGAGGTAGGTAAGGATTTGAGATGGAGCATGCAATTTTTAGAGATTGGAAAGACTCAGCATGTGGTTTTTAATGATAAACATAATGTATACTACAACATCAAAGAATTGAAAGAATATGCCAATGTACCAAGCTCTATTCCTTCAGAGATGGATGATTCCAATGCACTCAACTATAGCACTGACGTCTTATCAGAAGTCGATGAGTTCATTGGTACCGAGAAAGAAAATTATTTCACAAGTGATGCCTTATCCGGGGTGGATGAGTTCATGCACAGTGAGAACTTGGGCAAAGATGTCAAAAGTGTTATATTTTCAAGCATGGATGGCTTCATGGATACTGATAACGTTAATGGATTCAAACCAGGTAACTATGGAATTACGGAAATCATGCACGATAGTATAATGAGTGATGTTCTCTCTAGAGTAGAGGAGTTTCAAGACTATGGAGTTATGAAATCCGCAAAAAAAGACGCCCTTAGGTATGTTATCTGACCAAGTACTTATCGGGTGTTCCTCTTTGAGAACATTTCAATATCACCTCAATTAAGGCGTAGGAAAAGTATAGTGCCCATTGGATATGCTTTGCATGGTCGATCGAGCATTAAATACCATTTTTGCCTTAGTGTCATGCACATCCGTAAAGAAACACACAGCTAGGTTTGTGATCCGATTAAGTACTTATGCGATGGGAATGCCGCTTTGCATGTAATTTAATTCCACCTAGTTGAAGGTGTGTGCAAAGTATTGTGCCCATCGGATATGCTTTGCATTGTGGATCAAGCATAAAACACCATTTTTGCCTTAGTGTCATACACAACCATAAAAAAACATGGTCCTAGGTGTGTTATTCAAACAAGTACTTATCAGATGGGGGCTCCACTTTGTATGCAAGTATCTTTCAACTAGGTTGAGGTGCGTGCAAAGTATTATGACTATCGGATATGCTTTGCATGGCTGATCACGCATTATACACCATTTTTCCCCTAGTGATATGCACATCCGTAAAAAAACATGCCCTTAGGTGTGTTATCTGACCATGTACTTATCGGATGGGTACGCCTCTTTGGGAACTTTTCAATACCACCTAGGTTGAGGCGTAGGAAAAGTTTTGTGCCCATCGGATATTCTTTTGCATGGTCGATCGAGCATTAAATACTATTTTTGCTCTAGTGTCATGCACATTCGTAAAAAAACACGCTGCTAGGTATGTTATCTGATCAAACACTTATGGGATGGGCGTGCCATTTTCCATGTAAGTCAATTCCACCTAGTTGAAGGTATGTGCAAAGTATTGTGCGCATCGAATATGCTTTGCATTGTCGATCAAGCATAAAACACCGTTTTTGCCTTAGTGTCATGCACAACCATTAAAAAACACGGTCCTAGGGGTGTTATTTAAACAAGTACTTATTGGATGGGGGGTGCAATTTGCACGCAAGTCCGTTTCAACTAGGTTGAGGTGTGTGCAAAGTATTTTCACCATTGGATATGCTTTGCATGGTCGATCACGCATTATACAATGTTTTTCCCATAATGATATGCACATCCACAAAAAAACACGCCCTTAGGTATGTTATCTGACCAAGTACTTATCGGATGGGTGTGCCTCTTTGAAAAAATGTCAATATCACCTAGGTTAAGGTGTAGGAAAAGTATTGTGCCCATCGGATATGCTTTGCATGGTCGATCGAGCATTAAATACCATTTTTGCCTTAGTGTCATGCACATCCGTAAAAAAACACGTTGCTAGGTGTGTTATCCGATCAAGTACTTATGCGATGGGAATGCCACTTTGCATGTAATTCAATTCCACCTAGTTGAAGGTGTGTCCAATCTATTGTGCCCATCAGATATTCTTTGCATTGTGGATCAAGCAGAAAACATCATTTTTGCCTTGGTGTAATGCACAACCATAAAAAAACACGGTCCTAGGTGTGTTATTCAAACAAGTACTTATCAGATGGGGGCTTCACTTTGCACGCAAGTATCTTTCAACTAGGTTGAGGTGCATGCAAAGTATTGTGATCATCGGATATGCATGTAAGTCAATTTCACCTAGTTGAAGGTGTGTGCAAAGTATTGTGCCCATCGGATATGCTTTGCATTGTCGATCAAGCATAAAACACCGTTTTTGCCTTAGTGTCAAGCACATTTGTAAAAAAACACGGTCCTAGGTGTGTTATCGGATCAAGTACTTATCTAACCGACATGCCACTTTTGATGCAACTCAATAACACCTAGGTTGAGGTGGGTGCAAAGTATTGTGCCTATCGGATGTACTTTGCATGGCATATCACGTATTAAACTCTGTTTGTGCCTCAACATCATGCATAACCATAAAAAAACACGCTTTTAGGTGTGTTATCCGACCAACTTCTTATCAGATGGGTGTACCACTTTGCATGCAATGCAATACCACAATTGTTGAGACTCATGCAAAGTATTGTGCCCATCGGATATGCTTTGCATTGTCGAACAAGCATTAAACACTGTTTTGGCCTTAGTGTCATGCACAACCGTCAAAAAACGTAGTCCTAGATTGTTATTCGACTAAGTACTTATGGGATGGGCATGCCACTTTGCATGTAAGTCAATAATACCTAGGTTGAGATGTGTGCAAAGTATTGTGACGATCGGATATGCATTGCATTGTCAATTAAGCATAAAACAACGTTTTTGCCTTAGTGTCATGGACAACAACCAATAAAAAACATGGTCTAGGTGTGATATTCTAAAAAATACTTGTCAGATGGGGGAGCCACTTTGCAAGAAAGTCAATTTCAACTAGGTTGATGTGCATGCACAGTATTGTGTCTATCGGTTATGCTTTCCATGGGGGATCACACATTATACACCGTTTTCCCCCTTAGTGTTATGCACATCCGTCAAAGGACACGCTCTTAGGTGTATTATCATGCCAAGTACTTATTGAATGGGTGTTCCACTTTGCATGGAACACCATACCATCGCTTTTGAGGCACGTGCAAAGTATTGTGCCCATCGAATATGCTTTACATGGTAGATTGAGTATTTAATACCATTTTTGCCTTGGTGTCATGTAGAACCGTCAAAAAACACGATCCTAGGTGTATTTTTCAAACAAGTACTTATTGGATGGGGATGCCACTTTGCACACAAGTCAATACTGCCTAGGTTGAGGAACGTGCAAAGTCTTGTGTCCATTGGATATGCTTTGCATAGTCGATCGCACATAATACACCATTTTGTTCCTAGTGTTATGCACAATCATCATAAAATACGTTTGCAGGTGTCTTATCCAAACAAGTACTTATGGGATGGGTGCACCACTTTGTATGCAAGTCAATACGACCTAGGTTGAGGCGTGTACAAAGTTTTGTGCCCATCGGAGAAATGTAGATGCGATAATATTAGAAAATTATCGGTATGGGTATATGTGTGTGTGTGTGCAAACAATTTTGATACAACAAAGTAAACACCTAGTGCACAAATTATGCACTTCATACCTTGAGTATTGTGTCAAAATAAAAGCTGAAATAAGCTTGTTGATGAGGATAAATACGCCCTTGTAAATACGCCTTGCACAGTTGTTATATGACCACAATAGGATCGCTTTGATACCTGTGATTTTGCCCACATGTAAGTTTGCAAATAGTATAAAAAATCATATAATAATATATTAATAGTTTGCAAATGTGTATAGCAAGTGAGTAATGGGAAGTGGAAGTGGGAGTGAGGAGGGAGGAGTGGAATGGGAGAGGGGAAGTAATAGGGGTGTATGATAATAAGTATAAAAAAATAGTATAATAATATATTAATAGTTTTCAAATGGCAAATGAGTAACGGGAAGTGGAAGTGAGAGTGGGGAGGAAAGAATGGAATGGGAGAGGGGGAGGTAATAGGGGAGTAGGATAATAAGGGAGTGAAATGAGTGAGGGGAGTTAATAGGGGGTGAAAAAGAGGAGGGTGAGATGGGAAAATATGGGATTTTGGGAAATGGGAGGAGTATGGGACGTGGTGGAAATGTGGGATGGGAGTGGTGGCACTGGGGGAGGAAGAAGAAATGGATGGGAGGAGGGCCAATGAAAGATTGGGATGAGGGATGGGGGTCCAATGGGAGAGGGGGAGTAATGGGAGCCACTGGGAGAGGGGAGAAATGAAAAGCCAATGGGAGAGAGGGGAGGAATGGAAAGCCAATAGGAGAGGAGGAGGAAAACCTAAATTTTCCTATATATAGTCTTCCTTCTTCATTCATTCTCCCCTCATTTCATTCATTGAAGCAAGAAAGCAAAAAGGCAAGGATGAGCAAGAAAGCAAGGAAGGAAGAGCAAGAAAGCAAGAAAGAGCAAACTTACAAACTTTTTCTAGGTACTTGTAAATTTTTTTGATTAATTCTTTATCTAGATTGTTTTTTTTGATTTGAAGAGAGACAAAGAAAGAAAGAGAGAGAGGAAATAGAGAGAGAGAGAAAGTTTAGAGAGAAGGAGAGAAGCCTTGGAGGCCGCAGCCTCCAGGAGGAAGAGGGAAGTGGAGGGGGATGAGAGGGAGGAAAGGAGGGAGGGAGGAGCGACGAAAGAGGAGGGAGGGAGGGAGAGAGGGAGGGAGGGGGGAAGAGGGAGGGAGGAGCGGAGGTAGGGAGGGGGGGGAGGCGGGGTAGGGAGCGGCGAGCGCGGGTAGGGGGAGGCTGGAGGGAGTAGGGGTAGGGAGGGGGCGGAGGCAAGAGGTGGGGGGTCCTGGCGGCCGCAGCCACCAGGGGGAGGCAAGAGGGAGGGGAGGGAGCGAGGGGCGGCGGGGTAGGGGGAAGCGGGGGTGGCGAGAGGCGGGAGGGGGGGATCCTAGTGGCCGCGGCCGCCAGGGAAAGGCGAGCGGGAGGGGGGGGGAGGCGAGAGGCAAGAGGGGAGGGGGAGGTGAGAGGCAGGCACCAGGGGGAGGCGAGCGGGAGGGGGGGAGGCGAGAGGCGGGAGGGGGGGATCCTGGTAGCCGTGGCCGCCAGGGGGAGGCGAGTGGGAGGGGAGGAGGTGAGAGGCAGGAGGGGAGGGGGAAGCAAGAGGCAGGCGCCAGGGGGAGGCGAGCGGGAGGGGGGGAAGGTGAGAGGTGGGAGGGGGGGAGAGGTGAGAGGCGGGAGGGGGGATCCTGGCAGCCATGGCCACCAAGGGGAGGCAAGCGGGAGGGGGGGGAGGTAGAGAGGAGGGAGGGGAGGGAGCGAGGGTAGGGGGCGGCGGGGTAGGGGGGAGCGAGGGCAGCGGGGTAGGGGGAGGCGAGGGGCAGGAGGGGGGGAGAGGCGAGAGGCGATAGGAGGTCCTGGTGACCGCGGCCGCCAGGGGGAGGCGAGAGGGAGGGGAGGGTGGGGCGGGGGTCTTGGCGACCGCGGTCACCAGGGGGAGGCGAGAGACGGGAGGAGGGGTGGGTAGGGGTTGGCGAGAGACGAGAGGGGGGGTTCGACAGGGGTAGGGGGAGCGGGGAGGGGGAGGGCAGTGGGAGGGTGAGGGGAGGCGAGAGGGATGGGAGGGTGGGGCGAGGGGTAGGGGGTCCTGGCTGCCGCCGCCACCAGGGGGAGGTGACAGGGAGGGCAAGGACGGGAGGGAGTGACAGAGAGGAGGGAGGCGGCGTGGATAGGGGGCGGCGAGAGATGGGAAGGGGGGGCTGCGGGGGTAGGGGGAGCGGGGAGGGGGAGGGCAACGGGAGGGTGAGGGGGCAACGGGAGGGTGAGAGAGGGATCATGGCGACTGCGGCCCCCAGGGAGGGGAGCGAGAGAGAGAGAGAGAGAGAGAGAGAGAGAGAGAGAGAGAGAGAGAGAGAGAGAGAGAGAGAGGGGGGGGGGGGGTTCCTGGCGAATGCGGCCGCTAGGGTGAGAGAGAGAGGAGGGAGGGGAGGGAGAGAGAGAGCGAGAGAGAGAGAGAGAGAGAGGGGGGTCCTGGCGGCCGTGGCCGCCAGGGTGAGAAGGAGGGGAGAGGAGGGAGGGGAGGGAGAGAGAGGAGAGAGAGGGGGGGTCCTGGCGGTCGTGGCCACCAGGTGAGAGGGAGGGGAGGTGAGAGGGAGGGGAGAGGGAGAGGGTGTCCAAATATATTTTATTATAGAATGCGTAGTCTTTTGTGTGCCTGCTCTTCTAGTGTGCTCTTGTTGCCTCCGCATGTTCCTGAGGGTTTGATGGTTTTCCTCACTCCTACTTGTCCTCCATGTCCTCATTTGGTATTACTGGCTCCTCCTCTAGTCTCCTCTTCATCGTCCTCGACTATTTTGTTGTATATCTTGACGGGATGGGGATGGGGTGTTCGGCTCTTTTCTGAACTTGTCTTTTGGTTTGCTTTGTTCTCACCATATGGGTGATGGTACGGCTATTAGACTTAAAGTAATGAGAGGTTAATGGTATTATGGTAATAAGGATGCTTACTTTCATTTACTTTAAGCGTCATCTACACACTATCCATATAAAAAGCTTCATCCTCAGTTGAGTCATCAATCGGCTTCCATAATAACTAGGTAATACAATTTCCTATTTGGTTGAGCCAGTATAATAGATACAGCATATCCATAGGCATTTACATGAGTATGAGAGATAATATCCCATCTTGATTGTCTAAGACTTGGTCTCGGGAGGTGCACTACTAAGAAACCCTATGTATCACATGCATTCAAGGGGTATTTAATAAACCCCATGGAATGGGTGTTTTAGATGCATGCTTCTTCATTGTATAAAATGCAACGGACAACTCAATAGCACTCCATTGAAACTTAGGGCCCTTGTTAGTTAGCTCGTATAATGGAGCTATAATTTGGGCAAACTCCTTGATAAACCTTTTGTAGAAACTAATAATACCCACAAAAGAACTCAACTGAGTTAAAGTATCAGGCTTACACATCCTTTCTATAGCTTGAATTTTACCTACTTCACTTTTGATGCCGTCTTAAATGATGACATGACCAAGCAAGGCACCAACTCAAACATAGAATACACTTTGGTAGGATTCAACCTACATCTATCAAAGACATTACAAAGGTAAACCAAATGCATTGAGATGGCTGAGTAAACAACAAATCATCAAAATAAATAACAATAAAACGGTCAACTAAGTCAAAGGCTCGAGGGGTTGGGGGTTTGTACCCCTCCTCCCCTCTCCCCTGGGTGAGCACACAACCATGGCTGTGCACATGCATTTCATAATACATGGCATCAAACCCGATATTGTGCCCTTTGGCCTATTTGTGTTTTGAAGCATTTTAGGCCACATTGCACTTGTTTGGAATATCCAATTCTGCTAACGTGTATCGTAGGAGGGGGAAAACCTGGTGCCTAAAAATTTCACTACTCCCATGATTTTTCAAATTTTCACACCTCATGCCCATCGAATCTTGGAATATTAAGTACTTACAACCTACCCCCGCTCTTCAAATGCTAAGCAACCTGCATACACCGCGACGTGACCTTGCATAGACTTTGGTTTGGCATTGTCTTCTTTCGGATAACTTGTCTTCTATTCTTTGCTTGCCTAACAAGATAGCTAGTTGCAGATGCATGCATTCGATCATTGCCATCAGAGCGAAGAACAGAAGCTGTGGTGTCATGATTGGTGGCAATGTTCGAAGGCAATAACATCATGCCATTTAGGTGAATACTAGTCTCAAGTCTTCACAAGCTTTAGCCTACATCCTAAAGTTCATAGAGTAGCAACCCTAACAACACCTTGGGAGAGTTATGATGTGCTCAAACTTGAAGATAGGAGTATGAGTTGCAACTTGCAAGTAGAAGCCAACTCTCCAAGTGGTACAATAAAGTGGAAGACGTGAAACATATGAGGTGACTCAAATTCCATTATCAACACACTCCCAAAAAGCTCGCAAATATTGCTAAACATGGTTGCGCATTTGATAGGCAAAGCCAGATGAAGTAGCAAGTGATGAAGGAATACGAAGTAGCAAGCGATGAAGGAATACGGATTAGTTACAATAATGCAAGATGAATACTGCAAGATGAATACGAATGGACACCGATACATGCGAATGTTAACAACCACTTTTGGAACGTTTCCCCCAAAAAAGCATCCAAAGGCTCACAATGATCCATTGTGATCTAACGATGGCACAATTCTCCAATCGTCGTCCCCCAAAAACCTCTCCTTAAGAGAGAAAATAGATGATCACAAGCAAATGCATAGTTCTAATGCAGACCCGAGAATGCGGACTGGACTATTTGCTCCACCAAGCAAATGCATAGTTCTAAGTTCTATACTATATGAGACTCGTAAAAGTTTGGAAAACAAACTTATTCGGTTTAAGGGGATGACTTAAACGGTGGCTTATCAAAAGTCAATCTGAGCATAGCATAGAAAGAACAAAAGTGTGATTAACGAATAAACTAGTCAAATGACCTCGGGGCAAGATGCTTCTCTCTAAAATTTGTGACCATGGGAGGCAATTGAATACATGTGAAGTTCAATATCACAAAATGGATTCAAACTAATAACAACGATAGGAGATTCAAATTTGAGGAGCACCTAAGTGTTTAGGTTTTCCTTCCCTGAGGTTTCCTATGTTGGGATATTTAGGTGTGGGAATACTAGGCCTAAAAGAGTCCATCACTCTCGATGTGAATGTGGCCTAGTGAATTGTGCCACTTGTGAATATTTAGGGTAAGCTGACCCAGATTAGATTCTTTTCATGTGTCACATCATCTATGAGGTCCGAAGGATTCCCTCCAAAGTGACATCATGAGTGATATGCTGTTGAGAAGATAAGGCTAGCCAACCTATAAAGTGGCACCATTGTACTTGCTTACCATCTACCAATCTACATTGTTCATTGTGCCCATTGTCTCTATCGTGTGATTCCTCACTTACTCTCTCACGCCCACCATGGTTTTCTACTTGGTATCAGAGTAGGATCCTCCCTAGCTCACCATGCTCCTTCAACTTCTTGATCTTACTGCATCTTATCTTTTTCTCTCTTTTTCATGACCAGTAGCATGAGCCATCTACGATGGGTCAGGCATTCATTCTAGATGTTGGTATATAGCCTCATTGGTTGCTTGTTGAGATAGGAAATGGAGACCCCTAAACTCTTGGCAAACGTTCAAATAGAAACTTCATCCATTATGATAGAGAAGCTTTGTTCTAGGATAAATATTGGTTTTTATCTTGGAGCAATAAGAATTGATAAGCTTGTTTGCTCGCAATGATTTAATTCAAAAAATAATCTATGGATATAATGTAATCTTATTATGGAAAAGAAAATGGATTTAGTTATAGATTACATATATAGATATAGAATTTCTAGCATTTACAATCACCGTTAAAAAGCTTAGATGTTGCGCTTTGACTACCTATCTTCATCTTTTGCAAGCCCTTATTTTTGGACAACTTGAGAAGTTGAGTCCAAGATATGCTAAAAGATCAAGAGGAAGTGTATCTTTCATGAACTTGAAATATAAGAAGACAGGGAGGAAAATATTCATCCATCCTTTACCGTTCCCAAAAGAAGCACTTGCCTTTTGCAGCTTCTGCTCATGCCATCTCACAGTGCAAGTCAAGCCCTTGTGTCTAAAACACTTTCTTCTCCCTGCATTCAGCAATGCCTTTGACTCTGACCTTTGGTTAGTTAAGAAACCTCTTTAACAATGTTGATCCTCCACCTACTCCTTGCTCCATTATCCCCTACCTATCATGCCATTTTCTACTTATTGATGCCACTCGATCTTGATTGCGTAGGAGCATTTGGTATAGTAAAGCCATTTTTCTCCACAGTATGATGAATACTAGTCTAGAATGGAACATCAGCCCTCTTTGCTCACCTACCTCTTTATTTTTTCAAAGAAGCAATATACCATTATTCATCTCAAATAACTAACACAACAACACAAAGCAACTATAGACGCGCTTGGTAGACACGCAAAATAGCAAGCGTGTCTATAGGCGTTGTTTTAGTAGAGGAATTATGGACGCGTCTAAAAGCGCGTCTAAAAGCTCGTCTATTTGCGCGTAAATTGACGCGTGTACTTGCACATCTAAACTGAGAAAATACGGGCCCATCTAACATCGCATTTATCAGTGCGTCTATATGCGCGTGTATTAGCGCGTTTATTTGCACGTTTACACTGAGAATCAGATGCGCATTTAGACGCATAGATAGACGCAAACCAGAGAATATAGAAAGTGAGATTTTGGTGTACATCATTGCTTTCCAAACATTGCCCATGATTACCAAAGCATATAATTTTTTGCAAGCCCACATATACAAGAATTAAGTGACATGAGGAGAATGAGACAATATGTAAAATAGTTTTGCCAATATCAATTATGGGGCTACGGTTCATCAATCTCATCCTCAATGAGATCAACCCTTGCCAAACTATCTACTTCAAAATCCAAACAAGTGTTTAGATCTACAAATACATTCAACCCACTACTACTTGTGCCACTCATGTGCTCATCGAAATCAGCATCTCGAATGGTAGGCTCGTCCTCACGGGTAATGGCCTCAATATCTGTATCTCCTATCTCATGATCATCCTCCTCTCTCGTATCACGGTCATCATCATGTCCATGGCCATGATCATCCTCCATACACTCCATATTAGTAAATGTACTATATATCACTTTGGAACGTGGCATAATAGGTATGACATGCCACCATCTATTATTATCCACCATTGGTTGATAGACAACCTAATTCAAACACAAATACAATCATGTTATTTTTCTTGCATCAGATATTTAAAGGCGAGTATTTTTATATGTGTGCACAGTACCTGTTCACATTGTTGCGGTAGTACTAGTGCGTCCTTCCTACTTTGCCAAAACTTTGTGGAGTCAATAGTTACAAAGCCACTTGCATGGTGTTTGATTGTTGCATTAGGGCCTCTTTCCACCACGTCCTTAAACCACTTTACATCCAAAACATACTCAAAGAAGTGTCGAAAGTCAAGCATAATAATATCTTGGATTATGCCACAATAATCATCCATGGCTCCATTGGCTCTCTCAAAGCTAGCAATGACGCTGCAATCTTGTGTGTTTCTCTTATCATCAATCCGTTGTGTTCGAAAATGCTTGCCCTCACACCATATAGCATTGAACATAGTGCACTACACCAAGAAAAAATCAATTAAATAAGCAATCTAAATTATTAAAAGCTCCTAACTTATGCATAACATTCTATATACCGAACTTGCTCATGCATCGCCTAGCATACTCCCATTCTTCCATTGTGATATGCATCCCCTCGTCTTTCTCTACTTTCTCCATTTCATCAAGTAGCCAATCCACATGAATATCCTTTGGAAGTGCTCTTAGATACTGAGGGTATGGCACACGAGATCCTTGGTGTGTACGAAAGAGGGCCCTTTCTTCTTGTCTTCTTGCCTTTGCATCCTCGTATCTTGTCACCCATCTTTTCATCACATCACTATTAAGCACACAAAAGAGGTTGATACTATTATGCAACTCCATGTCTATTACTTTGCTGCGTCCTTTCCCTTGAGAGGTCATCCTTAGGTCTTCATCATCTCTCCATAGTTGTGGGAGAGAGCTATCCACATCAACAAGAAACTCAGAAATATATACAAGTGACTCTTGTGCCAACCAACCCTCGGCCATGCTACCTTCGGGTCTTGCATTTTGTCTCACGAAGCCCTTCAAGGTCTTCATGAAGCGCTTCAGGAAGAACAACCATCGTGCATGTATAGTACCGCATATAGCAATCTCATCCACCAAATGCACTATGAGATGTAGTTGGCTTGTGAGAATAGAACGTGGAAATGTCTCCTCCACTAAACAAACTACCTCCACTGACATAACTCGAGCATTCTCAAGTGTGGTGGGATCTATTTCCTTTAAGCTCACATACCTAGAAATGAAAAAGTACAGCATATTAGCAATATGCATTCAAACTTGCACGGAGCATTGATACGCATCATATTTTGTATCATGTAAAGTACCTCACAAGCTCGCCCATCTTGTAAATACAATCTTTCACGTCCTTCGATGCACTACGTGAGATGCTAGTAGGTAGTATGAACTGAACCCATGAGGAGGTGGTTGATTAGTTGCTTATAACTATTCACTCACAAATTTGAAAGGAAAAAGATATTATGCACATAAAATACTTACTTGGAGCATCTTGTGACAATCATGAGATTTCAAGCCATATAATTGCTCTACACCTCTTTTCTTGCTCTTTGTAAAGGCTCCCTTCAAACACCTCATGCATCCAGTGCTCAGGGGGGTCACTATGTATAAACCTTCTATATCACGTGCGTTCAAGGCCTATTTTTAAAATCCCTTATCTATAATTTTTTCATTAATAAAATGTACCCCTTTTCTATACAAATCTGTAAATTTTTTCCAAAACTATTTTAAATAATCCCTTATGTATATTTATTTATGTAAATTCTAGAAATAAAAAATATCCTTCTGTTGAACTCACGTGATAGGGTTACATATGATGAGTGACCCCCCCGAGATCCAGTGGGAGTATGAATTGTAGTAATAGCGCGCTTCACCGTCGCCATCTCTAGCTTTGATAACATCCACGGTGCACGAGGTAAAAAAACACGCCCATTTGGTCTCTCTTGTGGCCAAGATTCACGCATCCTCCCTGTGGTACGTAAATCCTCCCTTATGCCTGCGGAATCTCGTGTCCCATTCAAATGCTCCCAAATGGTAGATGCCACATTCTTGAAGATATGCATGGGATCAAGCAGGTGATTGATCTTGAGGTGAGACCAATATGGTAAACGATAAAAGATGGAGTATCTAAACAAAATAAAGTGTTAGCGAGCAATCTTTATTTCCAGCCAAAATAGCACACAATAGTTACAAACCCTTGCCGGCTCATGCCAGGTGGTGGAGGAGTCGTGAAACCGTCCCAAATTCCCATCCAATCTCCTGCGGTGAGTGATTGTGGGAGTACTTCATTCCAAGGGGCAACATATCTAGGATGATCAGGTGGGAGAAATCGATGGTGATTCTCATAGATGATCTTATTCAATGCGTCTGCCTGTGAGGCAACTAACGAAGGACCACAAACAGGACATGCATGGCAACCCGATGTAGTGAGACCTGAACAATAGATGCAATTAAGAGTGGAAGGTAGGTTAAGGGTGCCACATCCTTTTCCTATTCATAATTAGAAATGCAATGCTTACCTGAACACACGCTGTAGCCTGGGAAGTTATGCATCGTCCACATCAAGACTTCTTTGCAGTTGAAGTCTCGTGATGAGAGAGGCCTGCTCACATCATGCACCTCAATACCTCTCCAAAGTATCTCTAGCTCGTCAATCAAAGGCTCCAAATAAACAGCAAGGTTTTTGACTTTATGTTTCCTTGGAATTAGAAGGGACAACATAACATGTCCTTTCTTAATAGCCATAGAGGGTGGAAGATTGTAATTCACCAATACCACTGGCCATACCCTGTAAGACGTGCTTTTGAGACCAAATGGGTTCACACCGTCCATACCCAATCCAAGTCTCAAGCTCCTAGGTTCTTCCTTGAAGCTTGGCCATGTGTCTTCAATATGCTTCCACGCAGGAGAGTCCGCGGGAGTTCTCCACTTGCCATCGGTTGATCGATGGGAAGAATGCCATGACATGAGCTCTGCAATAGATTTGCACTTGCAATAGATTTGCACTTGAACATATGTTGAATGCGAGGGATTATGGGAAAATGTCGCAATACCTTACGAGGCACGTCCAAGGTTTTGAGATCTGCTCTATATCTTGCCTCTCCATAAGTAGGGCACTCTCTTGCATCCTTATGTAGTCCACGAAACAAAACGCAATCGTTGACACATGCATGGATGCGCTTGTAATGTACTCCTCCAAGAGAGGTCACATGTTGCCTTGCCATATCTCTTGAGGTCGGTAGTTTATTCTCCCTTGGAAGCATTTTACACAGTAGCCTGCACGTGAAGACCATGAATGAGGAAAAGCATTCAAGTAATTGACCTACTAGCATAATTCACCATATTTGCAAAATAGACTTTAAAGCTTACTTGAGTAATGCATTCAAACTTGCATTGGTCCATCCATGGATGGTTTGCAAGTTTAGTAACTCAAGGGAGGCACGTAGAATAGAGAATGTGCACCCCTCAAACAGTGGAGTCGATGCTGCAGTAAAAAGATCATCTTGCTCCATGCTATCATCCCTTCCTTGATGGACATATAAATCCCGCACCATATCATCAAACACCTCCTCCTCATGGTGAGCATAGGGCAACATATGCGGGTGTGGCACTACATCCTGTATCAAATTAAAACGGGATCATAACTCAAACATATGAACACCCATAGGTATCTGAATCAACCTTAACTTACAAACCCTTACCCTGTTTACGGTCACATCCCATTCTCCATACTTTGAGATATGATTGAGTGTAATCCTGCATGCATGATACATGTTTCCTCGACATCGATCACACAAACATTTGATTTTTTGCTCCAACCATATTTCGCGATGGTGGATACGGAGGGTTTCATCCTCACTGGAGCTACTTGTTGAAGATGAAGACATCCTACAAACAAACAACCGACCAAATTTGCTTTCTTCAAATGTTTAATTTAAACTCTGTGGCACGTCTAAAGGCGCGTCTAAAAGCACGTCTACAATCGTGTCTAAAGGCACGTCTAAAGGTGCGTCTACTCTGTGTATTTAGACGCGCCATTAGATGTGATTATAGACGCGGCTTTTAAACCTGCTTTTAGTGCGCTCGCTTTGCTTTTCTTCACATTACTTATACTTTGCGCGGCTTGCTTCCTTCCTTATTAGCAGATCCACAGTTTCGATGCTTAAGAGAAAGGCTCCCATACTTACTTCCAAGCTTACACTTAAGAGGAAGGCACCCACACTTACTTCTAAGCTTAAAGGAGAGGAGGAAGAACAAGGAGGAGAAGCAACTTTGAAAAAGAAGAAGAACCTTCCATACCTCTATCCAAGTAAGTCCTTTTGCAGTTGATCTTGTTTGGAAGTTTGCTCTCTTTAGATTTGTACTTTCTCATATCCAAGAAGCGCATGATCTGGGTATCAGTGTCACGTTTGTGTGTCGGGCGCAATGTTCTTTTCTACTTTTTAGAAATCTCGTCTGTCGGAGTGCGTGTATAGGCACGTCTCAGAGCACATCTAAAAGCGCGTCTACAAGCGCATTGGATGGACAAAAAGAGTAGAGCCTAACCCGCCTTCACAACCACCCTCATCCACGTTTAAAACACCCGATCAACACAATCACAAAGCAAAAGACATCCATTCAATATCATTGTATCTACACACCTCCGGTCACATCTCACACTCTGGTCACATTTCTTCTAGAAGCCAAACAACTCTTTAAAAAAGCCAATGGACTACACAGCCCAACATGATGCTCCTACTGATTGAGCTCAAGCTCACAAAGCATACAAAGACATACTACATCCAATCCCACAACTCATCGGACAACCATCCACAAGCTCCTTATGGACTAAAGGAAATCTGACATGCACTACGCTCTCGTATCACAACTCGCCACCCTTGGAGATCTTGATATACTGCCTGGCAAGGCCTCTCTGCCTTCAACCCAGAACTTGCTCACCTAGTTTCTATCCCCCAGCTCACGGTTCTCCACTTCAAACCCAAGCTTGTGTGCTCGTCCTCTCTCCCTCTTAGCGTATCGTTCTCTTTAGTTACGTGCATTCCCCAGCCACAAGTCTGGAAACTCCACGTCAATACAATCGACAACCTCTTAATCCACCAAGATACTCTGTCTTTCGTAGTTGAGATGCCCATCTACAACCAGCAACTCACGGTCTCCTTGCGCCATCCTTCCCATGTTCTCAGCCAGCCAAGAAGCTTATGTGCCGACCATCGTCTTCTTCCTTCCAGCAGCTCTCTCTATTGTTCAAGGTACTCCAGCGCGCAGAACAAGAGACCTCCATCGCTCCCTCTGAGCTAGCATAGTCCTCCTGCTCATACATGACCTCCGCTATCCTCCATGAATCACTAGACCTGCGTAGTCGTCAAGCTCCTTCGATTCCAAAAGCTCCAGCCTGCGCTATCAACTACTCTTCCCGTAGGATCGACGAGCCATTGATGCTGCTCTTCTACACACAGAACACACGGAGCTCATGACCTCTCGTCGTTTGAGATTCTCTCAGTAAGAGCCACGGCCCCCATAGCCAAAACACTTCCCGATCCATGCAGTTGCTATTCCCCCTTGACAAAAGTCTTCCTCCGCTTCCATTGTAGAGACTCCCCCCCAGACTCTGCAGTCTGTAATTGCGACACCACTCCAGAAGCTCTCTCGCTCTGTCGTCTGAGATCCTCCGGGTGCCCACCACCCTTCTCGAAACTCACAGGCTCCCTCTTGTAGTCGTTGCGACCCCCTCGACAAGCAGCAGCTCCTCGTTTCAAAGCTCACGCAGTCCTTCCTTCAACACATGGTCCGTGCCTACGACCCTGCTGGTCCTTCACGGTTCTCCTTCCCCAGCCCTTGAAGCTCTCCACACACACGTCATTAAGCAACCTCTCCCCCCGATCATAGTGACCATAGTCCGGTTGATTAGCTTCCACAGTCTTCCCATGTTCACGGAACTCCCCCATGGGTCACGATCTCCTTCCGAAATTCTCCTGCAAGCTGTCATCTCGTGTACCTGCTAGCTTGTCGTCGAGAAGCTTGCTCTTCCTCATCACGTAGCCACCTGCATGCATGCTTTTTTGATTATAGCCACATCACCTTTTGCTTTTTTACCACTCTCCCACTCTTTCCTTCAAACTATACCAAGGCAATTAGTGCCTATACTCCTACCTTAGGCACCAATGCACATATGGTTCTAGTTAGGCATTCAATCACTTGCATGCCTCCAACAGTTAACATTTAGTTGCCCAGATTACTGCATATAGTGAACACCATCCCGACACAAAGGATCTTCAAGACAACCATAACAAAAAAATGCTCATGCCCTCATACAGAAAGGACCCTGGACAACTATGAAGGAGTGCATGTCATCCCACAACCACCCCGTCACACTGCTCTGGATTAGCTTGGAGCTCCTTCACTGCACTTCATTATCTCCCAGAGTCCCTGTAGAAGCCTCTATCATCTGTACATCAGTGTAGAGTCCTTTTAGGAGAGCCTAGAGCTCAATACCACCACCAACTAGCTATATACATAGCTATGCACTCACCCATCAACATGCAACAAGTGAAAAACATTTTTTCATTTTTATCCACACATCTCTAGCAACCCCTTCTCTTCTGCTGTGACATTCATGTCCAGCAGCTAAAGATAAAACATCAGCAAACCACGTGGATAAAAAACAAAGCAAGCTTGTACTCTATGCCTCTACATTCCTCCTCCCGGATCAAAAGGATAACTTTGAACCCTCCACTACCGGATATGCATAATCCACCATCCACCTGGATCAAAAGGAATCAACAACACACCAATTTGATGTAGCCACCAGCTCCTTCCATGTACCCACATCCTCACTAAGCCTCCAGGATCCCATATCTTATCCTGCCAAGATATTACACAACTCCACTGGCTATCAGCCGTCACACTTATATCATGAGTCTTGCTCATCTTCACATGAGCTACATCTTTTGAGGTCACTTTCTCACAGACAGATCTCACGGGCACAACCAGCTCATAATCTGTGATTAGGGACTTCTTAGCATACCCTATTGCCTCAACCTTGAAAGCTGCAAAACTTAACCCATCACATGAATTATCAAGATCACTCAGGAGCAAACAAACACCCTTCTCACCTGAAGAATGCTCAAACATATCAGCACACTCTTTCTTATCATTGCCAACCACACATGCAAAATCCATGAGGGTATCATCAAGTAAAGCATCTAGCTGATCATCAACCACACTATCACTACCATCCTGCTCAACATGCATACTGGTGTTCACATTCTTTTTTGAAGAGATCAATGCTAACATATCATCCAGTGCACCATCAAGAACACAATCCAGCTCATCAACTGAATCACCATCATCTTGTAAACACTGAATCTTAACCTCATCATACACATCACAGTCCACATGCACACAATCAACACTTGCTGACTGTAGGTCTTTTACTTTATCAGTAATAGCCACATCAGCTTCATCACTCTCAGACATGATTGAGCTCTCATCTTCACTACTAGTTTCACACCTTTCTTCCTCATTTGCTGAACCTGAAATCTCAGCTTCTTCGGTATGCACAATCACAGTGTCAACCTCAAACTGATTGCATTCAGCCATCATATGCACATCATCACCACACAACACTGGAGCATGATTATCATCTACACACACAGACTTATCCTTAGCTACCATTAATGGGCTCTCAACATTTCTGCCATCTATGGTAGCAACCCCTTCTCTCGGGCTCTCTTCTACCACCTCACACAGATGTAGCTGAGCAACACCCTCCTCCATAGCAACTGACAAGCCTCCACTCATAAGTGTAATGATATCCAGCTCCCTTACATCATCAGGTTCCTTTAACAGTGAAGACAACTGACTCTCTTCCTCTGATGAGATGCTCTCTTCCTCTGTCTCACTCAAAAAATCTATCTCTTCATCTGTGACTGTCTCCTCAAGTTCCTCTTCCAATTCCAACCTACAGCTCATCACATAATCTGGTACTCTCCTTGCATCAGCTGAACTTCCTTCTCCTCCATCCATAGCCTTTCTCCTGTTATTTTGACCTTTGCTTCTTCCTGTAATCTCCATCCAATTTAGGCTGAGTGTTTTCATCAGCTCCACAGCTTCATGCAAATCCTTTCTCACGGAATCATCCTGCATAGGAATAGACACCGGCTCTCTCTCTACATATGCCTTGATCATTTCTGGTGACACTACAGACTCCAAACCACCCCACATTTCTTGAGATCACCCCAGTGGAGTCAGCATAGCCGTCTTATGCCCCTTCTTATGCCCCTTCCCCCATACCATCTTATGCCCCTTCCCCCATGCCGTCTTATGTCCCTTCTGCCATCCCGTCTTATGCCCCTTCCCCCATGCCGTCAGGAGGTCCTTCTGTCTCGCAGAGCCGTCGACGTACTCCTATGGCGCCGAGACTCGGTTCTCTAGGTACGAGTGGTCAGCGTAGTCCCGTGCAGTCTCCAGCTACGAGTGGCCAGTGTATGAGCTCGACACGACACGGTAGTAGGCATAGTAGCATGGAGAGTGGTGGGGGATGCATGGCACAGTGGTTTGGGAGGGGTGGCAGTGGGGACGATGATGATTCAGATGATTTAGAGGTGCCTCCAGGTGATGGTACGATTTATTATGACATCACTCAGACAGGAGGCATCTTGATGGATGTGCGGGGGAAGGACATCATGGCCTTCATGCACTCTGTAATTGCTAACAATTACAGAGATTGCTTTATCCACTACAAAGACCAGCCAAAGAGGTTGGTTGATGAGACCCTTGCTGCTATTTGCTCTAGGTATGCTAACCCCCCCAATCGCCATTTCATAGATAAATGGGCCAAGTCAAAGATTGTTACGATACTTGGCAATAAAAGATCTTCGCTTAAGAGGTAGGCACTAGCGGAGCTTGCCAGGCTTGACCACCAAGGGGCCCGCCCTACACCGCTCACAAGCATGAGTGGAAAAAAGCAATGAAGTCAGTGAGGGAGGACCCTAGTCTACAACACGTGGAGGCACGGAGGATCCAGATGGAGGAATATGGAAGCATGCATTTTGGAGCAGGGGGTGTTGAATCATGGGAGGCCCAATTTGTAAGTATCGATCTCAAATTATATTGCTTATGTAGTTTATTAGGAGGTTGTTTCTTTGTACTAATCCCTCCGCAAAGTGTGTCGTCATGCCGCTTGAGATCGTGGGCAGATACCCTACTCCTGTGGAGATAGCCTACCATCGCCACCATCACAGAGGAGATACATGGAGGCACTTCTATGATGACGGGTTGATTACTGAGGAGCAGTATACCCGGGCTACTGGAGTGGCCCCCAGGTATTTGAAAGTAATTAAATAATGCCAAAAATATAAGTAAAGATTTGATTTTTCATACATTGATATATGTTGTCCCTTGTTTATAGCCCCATGCACAAGACGATGAGGAAGATGAGGAAGGAGGCACAGAAGGGAGCGTGGAAGAGAGCGAGGACATGGAGAACATAGATTAGTCATAGAAGTAGTGCTAGCTACTCTTTTTTGTACTTAAAGCCACTGGCTTGGCTTCATGCCTCTTGTATATACACTCCTCTTATTTTTTGTACTTGAAGCCACATGACGTGGCTTAGCTTCCTTATTTTTTGTACTTGAAGCGCCACATGACGTGGCTTAGCTTCGTGCTATATGTATATACAAGCACTTTTTGAGCTTTCAATTTTATTGTGTTTTGGAGTTGTAATGTTTTATTTGGAATTGTAATTAAAATGCGGTTGGCTGTAAGAATTGAATTACACAATGTGGATATGGGATTCTTGTAACTATATAGCATACACAACATACACAGCATTCTATAAATTTAAAAAAAAATAAATAAAGTACGTCTATCAGTGCATTTATAAATGCGTCTATTTACGCGTTTGTCTGTTCGACAAGCATCTATATTTGTGTCTATGAATGCATTTATAAGCGTGTCTATTTAAGCATCTAAGTGCGCATCTATACGCACGTGTGTCTGATATATAGACGCACTGATAGACGCGGGTTTCTAGACGCAAAAATAGACATGCAAATAGACGCGCCCGTAAGTTTTTTATTTAGTTCAGAAAACGCGTCTGTGTGCACGTCTATGGGTGCTTTGTCTTGTTGTGTAACTACTCAAATTCTTGATGGCAACATATCAAATTCAATTTAGAATCAAGATGCATTCCATGCTAAAAAATGCAAAACAACTATAGTCGCTTACAGATGAAACATGAAAACTTGTCTACCAAAACGTAGGCACACTCAAGCTAGGACATTGGATGGAGTGAATGAGGCAGATGAAGGACCCAGGTGTAGGACCTAGGTGAAGGGGGAAGCCAAGTCTTTGATAATGGTTCTTAATGAATTTCAGTACTTCATATCTATAGCCAAGTTGGGTCCCTATTCCATAGAGGGGGCTACAGAGGAATTGGTAGTTACTACAAAAATGTGAGGGCCAAATTACACAAAGGAAGTCTCGTCGATGTCAAAACTATGAATCAGTAGAATTTACATCGATGGATTCATCTTAAGCCAACTTTTGCACACCAAATATGTCTAGCTCAAGGTTTACATACAATTTATCACCTACATAATCATCCCCTATTGTATGTCTACCAAAGTCATGATCTCCACCTTCTTCCATTACAATGTCATTAGTGTCACCTTCTTAGTGGCCCATATCGTCATCTTCATCCTTTTACCTAGATCCATCCGCAATCATGGGACTTGAGGCCAGTAAGCATTAGGGGAGATTTCGGGTCTCAAAAGGGCCTCCAATTAGTGTTTGCTAAAAAATTCAAGGGATTAGAGAGCAACTTGAGGTGTACCCATGAGAGTGCTATGAGGTGTGGGTCAATGCCATGTTCAAGTTGACAAAAGAATTTAATAATGTGGAGACCTCTAACCCAGAGTTTGGACCCATGAACCTCACTCCCAACCCTTGATCTAATCTTCAATCCAAGGGATACATTCAAATTTGAGGTAAAGCATGCCCAGACATTAGATCAAGGGGTAGATCTAAGGGATACGATCAAAGGATAGAAGGATCAAATCTCCACCCTTGATCAACACAAAGATCTACTAGACAAGATGAGAGGAAAATGCGCTTCAATATGGGCCATAGATAACTTGCTAGTAGATCCAAGGGACAAGATGAGTGGAAATGGCGCTTCAATCAGGGCCCTAGATTTAGAAGTAGATCAAGGGATGAGATGAGGGGAAAAGGCCCTTAAATATGGGCCCTTGATTTGCAAGTGGGAAATGGCACTTCAATCCAAGACATCCAAAATGCACTTCAATCCTAACCCTCCAAAATGCGCTTCAATCTCCACCCTCCATTAGGCACCTCCATCTCCTACATTGATCTTGGACTTGAATTAAGGGCCCATT
This sequence comes from Dipteris shenzhenensis, assembly GCF_047967505.1. NCBI lineage: Eukaryota > Viridiplantae > Streptophyta > Polypodiopsida > Gleicheniales > Dipteridaceae > Dipteris > Dipteris shenzhenensis. The sequence continues at coordinate 37,227,424 of NC_141620.1, forward strand.
TTAAAACCTGCCTTTCCCCTCTTAAGGAGTCCTCCCCAAAGTACAATTTTGCCTTCTAGAGCCCACCAAAGTGCATCCACCATCCACTAAAGGCATCCTAGATCTTTGATTTATCCACCATCACCTCCATCCAAAGGCCAAGGCCAAGGTACCTATGTCAATTGAGTCAATGCTATGGGTCCCATGGGTGTCCGAAAAGATGAAATGTTTCCCTTCACCCTTGCTTCCTCTACCTTTGAAATGATACATGGTGCCCTCTGATAGGAAAATTTTTCTAGGAGGACACTCTTAGGTTCTTGAACCATCCTCTTGAGTTGTAGAACCATGCTCTCGGGTTTTACATGCTCCTAGGGACACACATCAGACACCCTACCAATCTCGTGCAAGTCTTCTCGCACTCCCCTTGTGTCTTTGTCACTAACCAATTGTGCCAAAATAGAAGCCCCCACATTCTTGAAGATATGCATGGGTTCAAAGAGGTGATTGATTTGTAACTCACCCCAATATGGAAGCTCGTGAAAGATATACAGCCAATCCATACCAAGACGAGGCTCCTCACTGTTAGCTCTCCAATCTTGAATCCAGTCACTTGCCTTCCTACGGACCGGTGGTGGATCAAGTTGACCTTCACGTGTAGGATGATCAAGTAAAAGATATTGAGCATGACCTTTATAAAACCTCTTTCTCATATGTTTGGAGTATAGTGCATTTAGACTAGGGCCACAAATAGGACAAGCATGATACCCTTGTGTTTTGAGTCCTACATATATGCATGCACAAATAGGTCATTAGACATGCATAGATCACACCATAAGAAAGCATAAAGGTATTGGTAGGCATGCAAAAGCACATACCTACGCACTCCCCATATCCTGGATAGTCATGCATGGTCCACATCAAAATTTCCCTAATGCACATGTTTGTAGCCCATGCCTTGAGGCTCTAGAAATATCAAAGACACGTATGCCCCTCCATACACAACAACACAATGCATCCATAGACATGCAAAAGAGCGGGCGCATCTATAAGCATTGATATACTTAATGAAAATATGAGTGCATCTATTAGCGTGGTTATTTACACATCTATTAGCGTGGTTATATACGTGTTTAATGGCACGTCTACACTATATAATAGATGCACATTTAGATGGGTTTATAAATGCATGACAGAGTTTGGAATTGTACTACAGACTGATAAATGTACATCACTGCTTGCCAAACATTGCCCATGATTACCAAAGTATATAATTTAACAAAAATATCAAAGCTATGCATGGTGTCACACATGATTTGCTTTTTGCCAAATGCACATATACAAAAATTAAGTGAGGTGAGGAGAATGAGACAATATATAAAATAGTTTTGCCAATATGTAAGAAATTTGGATGATATAATGATGGGCTACGGTTCGATCTCATCCTCAATGAGATCAACCCTTTTTTTCTCCTATCTTTTTGTCTCTCTTATCTCCTCTCTTTTTCTCTCTTTTTTCTCCTCTCTTTTCCTCTATTTTCCACCCTTTTCTCCTCTCTTTACTTCTCTCTTTTTCTCTCTTTTATCCTCACTTTTTCTCTCTTTTTCCTTCTCTCTTTTATCCTCTCTTTCCTTTTCTCTTTCCGTCTCTTTTCCTCTCTTTTCTCGTCTCTTTTTCTCTCGTATCTCTTTGTTTTTCTCTCTTTTGCCTCCTATGTTTTCTCCTCCCCTTTTCTCTCTTTTTGTCTCTCTTTTTCTCTCTTATCTCCTCTCTTTTTCTCTCTTTTTTGTCCTCTCTTTTCCTCTATTTTCCTCTCTTTTCTCCTCTCTTTCCTTCTCTCTTTTTCTCTCTTTTATCCCCACTTTTCCTCTTTTCACTCTCTCTCTTTCTCTCTTATCTCTTCTCTTTTTCTCTCTTTTCTCCTCTCTTTTTCTCTCTTATCTCCTCTCTTTTTTTGTATTTTTTCTCCTTTTTCTCCTCTCTTTTTCTCTCTTTTTCTCCTCTCTTTTCCTCTCTTTTCTCCTCTCTTTCCTTGTCTCTTTTTCCCCACATGAAGCTTCAATAGCTTGACATTGAGCAAGCAGATACAGACTTCTGTCACTCTAATTCAAAGAATGCAGGAGTCTGTAAATGCTTGCTCAATGTGAGGCTGTCATTCTATTTTTTCTTCTGCATCTTGTGACGAGGGCATGCTCGATGGTAATCTTCTTCTCTTCTTTTCTTCAGTGCATCATGTGGCCAGGAAGCTCTTCAGCCTCACTTGATCTTCGAGATGCCATCTTCCAGGAGTTATGTAACATTTTGGGGCACCCTCCCACTCTTAGGGAGTTATACACATACATGATGGGTACTCCAAACACCCCCCAGGAGTCAGCAGTACAGACTCCAAACCACCTCAACCCCACACCAACTGAGATTGCCCCAATGGAGTCGAGACAACCCAGCTGGCTATAGAGTCAACTCCATTCTCCCCCCTATGGTCAGGAGGCCCTTCTACCTCGTAGAGCTGCCGGTGTACTCTCGTGCAGTCGACAGTCACTTCTCCAGCTATGAGTGGCCAACATACTCCCATACAGTTGAGAGTCGCTTCTCTCGCTACGAGTGGCCAGTGTACTAACTCGACACGACAGGGCAGCAAGCGTAGTAGCAGGGAGAGCAGTGGGGGATGCATGGCACAGTGCTTTGGGGGGGGTAATGGTGGGGGCAGGGATGATTCAAATGATGCAGACATGCTAGAGGGTGATGGTACAATCTTCTATGACATCACTCAGACAGGAGGCATCTTGATAGATGCACGGCGGAAGGACATCATGGTCTTCATGCGCTCTGTAATTGCTAACAACTATAGAAATTGCTTTATTCACTACAAAGACCATCCAAAAAAGTTGGCTGAGGAGACCCTCATTGTTGTTCGCTCTAGGTATCCCAATCCCCCCAATGTCCAGTTCACAGATAAATGGGCCAATTCAAAGATTATTAGGATACTTGGCAATAAAAGATCTTTGGTATAGAGGCAGGCACTAGCCGAGATTGCCAGGAGAGGGAGGGAGGTCAACGACCAAGGTCCCAGCCCCACACCGCTCACAAGCATGAGTGGAATAAAGAAATCAAGGCAGCAAAGGTGGACCCCAATCTGCAGCATGTGGAGGCACGAAGGATCCAAATGGAGCAATATGGAAATGTGCATTTTGGAGCAGGGGGTGTTGAATCATGGGAGGCCCAATTTTAATTATCGATCTCAAACTATATTGTTTATGTGGTTTATCAGGAGGTTGTTTCTTTATACTAAGCCCTCCGCAACTTGTGTCATCTTGCAGCTTGATATCATGGGTAAGTCTCCTACTCCTGTCGAGATAGCCTACCACTACCACCATCACAGAGGAGATACATGGAGGCATTTCCATGATGATGGGTTGATTACTGAGGAGCAATATATCCAGGCTGCTTGAGTGCCCCCCTAGGTATTTAAAAGTAATTAAATAATGTCAATATTGTAAATAAAGATTTGATTTTTCATACATTGATACATGTTGTCCCTCATTTACAGGGCCCTACGGCTGATCAGGAGGAAGAAGATGAGGAAGAAGGGAGCAAAGAAGGGAGCAAAGAAGGGAGCGAGGATGCGAAGAACTTAGATTAGTCATAGAAGTAGTGCTAGCTACTCTTTTTTGTACTTGAATTAGCCATTGGCTTGGCTTCGTGCCTTTCTTGTATATACACTCCTCTTATTTTTTGTACTTGAAGCCACAATATGTGGCTTGGCTTCGTGCTATATGTACATACAAGCACTTTTTGAGCTATGAATTAATATACACTCCTTTTATTTTTTTGGCTTTCAATTTCCTTGTGCAACGTTCTATCAATGAGTGCCTTGTGAACTAAATGTTTTGGAGTTGTAATGTTTTATTCGGAATTGTAATTGTCGGCTAAAGACGTGCTTGCAATCATGCTAATTAAAATGCGATTGGCTGTAAGAATTGAATTGCACAATGTGGAAATGGGGTTCTTGTAACTGCATAGCATACACAACATACACATCATTCTGTTCAACCACACAAAATTTTGCTCTTATTAAAAAAAAAAATTCTGTAGAGCATCTATAAGCGCGTCTTTCTATTTTTTTGAAATTTCTACAGAGCCCCTAAAAGGGCATCTATACGAGCTTCTATAGGCGCGACTCTCTGTTATATAGACATGCCTATAGATGCGGGTTTATAGATGCATAAATAGACGTGCCCGTAAGTTTTTTTAAATCTTGTTGTGTACCCCATTATATGCACTAATAGATGCCCGTATTTTCACTAATTCTATATGCACCTATAGACGTATCCACTATTTTGCACATTTATAGTTGCTTTGTCTTGTTGTTTGTCATCAAGTATCATAAGTTACTCAAGTTCATGCAGATGTGCTTGTTTCTAAATTTGTTACATGATAATAATTTTCTTCTTATTTAAGGTTGCCAACATAACTTGATTTGTTACATAATGCAAAATTTATCCTCCCAACAAGACACATGATTTTTTGATAGGCACTTTTACAAGGGATAGTAAGGTTACTTGGGGGGTCACTCACAAATATATAAGTATAGCACGTGGTTTCAACATAAGGTATTTAGAAAACCACTTTTTTGACAAATTTGTTACATACAGAAGGGTGCCATATAAAGGGCATACTCAGATTGAATAGAAAAAGGGTGGTTTTATTCATGAAAACTTCATAGATAGGGGACTTTCAAATTAGGCCTTGAACGCACATGATATAGAGGATTTACATGTATTAAACCCACCAAGTAAGGTTATTCTTGCAATTATAACTTAGTTTCATACACACAATTTGTCTTGATGATGTCTAAAAAGCTATCTATACAATCAACTCCATTGTGAGGTATGCTTTTTATGCATGATATGATCTCATTCTAGTATATCCTTTAGAGGTTCAATGAGTAATATTAATTCAAATTTTACTTTCCATGTGGTAGATATCGATATCTTTAAACGAGATATCCTTATTGAGCATCGACAAGGCCAGATTTGACCCAACAAAGCTGGGTGCACACTTAAAAAGCAATTTTAATTGAGCTATCTATATAATCAACTCCATTGTGGGGGGAGGGGAAACTGAGAGACACAGAGAGAGAGAGAGAGAGAGAGAGAGAGAGAGAGAGAGAGAGAGAGAGAGAGAGAGAGAGAGAGGGGGGGGGGGGGGATAGACAGAGATAGAGATGGAAATCATTTTATTCAAACTTGCACATGGATGATGCAAATCATCTTATTCCATGAAACCACAAAACAATTTTTCAATGTGTGTATAAACCCTTTTCAAGGAAGCTTTCTAGTCTTCCCTAGACATGATAGGTAGTGATATCTGATGATCCTCAAATTGAGCATATCTACCATTTTCTTTAATGTCTATCTCCCAAAGCAGAATAGGTGGTATCTTCAATGATATAACATTACAACAGAGAACTAGCAGAACAGGTGGTATCTTCAGTGATATAATATTCCATCAAAGAACTAGCAGAACAAGTGGTATCTTCAAAGTAGAACAGATGGTATCTTTAGTGATATAACATTTCATCTTTAGTGATACACCATTCCATCAGTAGAACAGGTGGTATCTTCAATGAACTAGCACCAACTAGTAGGATAGTATTGCTAGGTGGGGATGCTGGGGAAGCATTGCACAACTTTAGCCTAGCATCCACAAGTTACCAAGTATCTGTCATTTGGCCCAATCGTGTTGACTTTGATAAATTTATAATGCTAGACTCATTGTAGAGTTTACTCCACGCTATTCACCATGAATAGTTGCATCAAAGGATAGAGGGAATAGAAGGCTACATAAAACTTGATAAAGAACTATGTTCTGTTCATGCCTGCACTATGTTCTGTCATGCCTTTCATGAGAGAGAGAGAGAGAGAGAGAGAGAGAGAGAGAGAGAGAGAGAATGCAGATCTTCTCCGACTTTCTTATAGAGAGCTTCAAAGTTGTGCACATGTAGAACTTAGAGCGACAGAGAGAGAGACTGGGGGGGGCAACTGAGAGACAAAGAGAGAGAGAGAGAGGGAGAGAGAGAGAGAGAGAGAGAAAGAGAGAGAGAGAGAGAGAGAGAGAGAGCGGGGGGGGAGAGAGATATACAGACAGAGACAAAGATGGAAATCATTTTATTCAAACTTGCACATGGATGATGCAAATCATCTTATTCCATGAAACCCCAAAACAAATTTTCAAGGAAGATTTCTAGTCTTCCCTAGAAATGATAGGCAGTGATATCAGATGATCCTCAAATTGAGAATATCTGCCATTTTATTTGTCTATCAGCCAAAGCAAAACAGGTGGTATATTCAGTGATATAACATTCCATTAGAGAACTAGCAGAACAGGTGGTATCTTCAGTGATATATTATTTTATAAGAGAACTAGCAAAACAAGTGGTATCCTCAGAGTTGAATAGGTGGTACCTTTAGTGATATAACATTCCATCTTTAGTGATACAACATTCCATCATCAGAATAGATTGTATGTTCAATGAACTAGCACCAACTAGCAGGATAGTATTGCTAGGTGGGGATGTTGGGGAAGCATTGTAGCTTTAGCCTAGCATCCACAAGTGCCCAAGTATTTGTCATTTGGCCCAATCGTGTTGACTTTGACAAATTTATAATGCTAGACTGATTGCAGCATTTACTTCATGCTATCCATCAATAGTTGCATCAAAGGATAAATGGAATAGAAGGCTATATAAAACTTGATAAAGAACTGTGTTCTGTTCATGCCTGCACTATGTTCTGTCATGCCTTTCATGAGAGAGAGAGAGAGAGAGAGAGAGAGAGAGAGAGAGAGAGGACTTAGGACTTATGTTTTATGATCTCACGTGCAGTTTAGCATTAATTACAATGGCAAGGACGAAGGCTACAGCCACGAAGAGGGACAGGGGTCCACCCATATCAAAATTGGCAACATCTAGAGGATAGGATTCACATTCAAGAAAAGGAAAGCCAATGCATCTTCTCCAATAAGCAAAAAACAGAAGATTTATACAAAAAGTGAGTGATTTAATGGAGATAGATAGGCCCAAAAAGCCATGGGACTGTGTATTCCCAAGACTCCTTTTCAAAGGCTTGTTAGGCAAGTTTGTGATGATATGAACTTTGTGGGCCTTGGATTCTAGTGGTAGAGAACGGCTGTTTGGGCATTGCAGGTTGCTACCGAGGACTTTTTCATAGATTTTGTTCATGATACATTTCTTCTTGCAACCCACGACCATAGGGTCACAACAACACAAAGCAACGATAGATGTGCTTGATAGATGCGTAAAATAGTGGGCGCATCTATAGGCACTGCTAGAATAGCAAAAATACAAGCATGTCTAATAGCACATCTATTAGCATGTCTATTTGCGAGTTTATTAGCGTGTCTATTAGTGTGTCTGCAGTGTGACTTGGATGCGAATTTAGATGCAAAATAGAGAATACAGAAAGTGAAATTTTGGTGCATGCCGATAAATGTACATCACTACTTTTGTAACATTGCCCATGATTACCAAAGCATGTAATTTTAACAAAAATATCAATGCTTGTTGTCAAACTCACATATACAAAAATAAACTGAGGTGAGGAGAATGAGACAATATGTAAAATAGTTTTGCGAATATCAATGATGCAATCTCATCCTCAATGAGATCAATCCTTGCCAAACTATCTACTTCAAAATCCAAACCAGTGTTGAGATCTACAAATACATTCAACCCACTACTACTTGTGCTACTCATGTGCTCATCAAAATCAGCATCCCCAATGGTAGGCTCGTCCTCACGGGTAATGGCCTCAATATCTGTATCTCCTATCTCATGATCATCCTCCTCTGTCATATCACAGTCATCATCACCTCGATGGCCATGATCATCCTCCATATGCTCCATATTAGTAAATGTACTATACATCACTTTGAAATGTGGCATAATAGGTATGACATGCCACCACCTATTATTATCCACCATTGGTTGATAGACAACCTAATTCAAACATAAATACAATCATGTTATTTTCCTTGCATCGAACATATCAAATATTTAAAAGTGAGTATTCTGATATGTGTGTACAATACTTGCTCACATTGTTGCGGTAGTACTAGTGTGAGACTAGTGTGTCCTTCTGACTTTGCCAAAACTTGGTGAAGTCAATAGTTACAAAGACACTTGCATGGAGTTTGATTGTTGCATTAGGGCCTCTTTCCACCACATCCTTAAACCACTTTACATCCAAAACATTCACAAAGAAGCCTCGAAAGTCAAGCTTGATAATATCTTGGATAATGCCACAATAATCATTCATGGCTCCATTGGCGCCCTCAAAGCTAGCAATGATGCCACAATCTTGTGTGTTTCTCTTATCATCAATCCGTTGTGTTCAAAAATGCTTGCCCTCACACCATATAGGATTGAACATAGTACACTACACCAAGACAAAATCAATTAAATAAGCAATCTAAATTGTTGAAAGCTCCTAACTTATGCATAACATTCTAAATACCGGCCTTGCTCATGCATCCCCTAGCATACTCCCATTCTTCCATTTTGATATGCATCCACTCATCTCTCTCTGCTCTCTCCATTTCATCAAATAGCCAATCCACATGAATATCCTTTGGAAGTGCTCTTAGATGCTAGGGGTATGGACATGAGATTCATGATGTGTACGAAAGAGGGCCCTTTCTCCTTGTCTTCTTGCCTTTGCATCCTTGTATCGTATCACCCATCTTTCTATCACATCACTATTAAGCATGCAATAGAGGTTGATATTATTAAGAAACTCCGTGTCTATTACTTTGCTACGTCCTTTCCCTTGAGGCACAATAGAGGTCATCCTTAGGTCTTCATCATCTCTCCATAGTCGTGGGAGAGAGCTATGCACATCAACAAGAAACTCAAAAATATATACAAGTGACTCTTGTACCAACCAATGCTCGGCCATCCTACCTGCAAGTCTTGCATTTTGTCTCATGAAACCCTTCAAGGTTTTCATGAAGTGCTCAAGGAAGAAGAACCATCATGCATGTACAGTACCGCATATAGCAATCTCATCCACCAAATGCACTATGAGATGTAGTTGGCTTGTGAGAATAGAACGTGTAAATGTCTCCTCCACTAAACAAACCACCTCCACTAACATAACTCGAGCATTCTCAAGCATGGTGGGATCTATTTCCTTTGAGCTCACATACCTAGAAAGGAAAAAGCATGTCATATTAGCAATATAAACACCTTGCATGGAGCATTGATACGTATCCTGTAAAGTACCTCACAAGCTCACCCATCTTGTAAATACAATCCTTCACATCTTTTGATGCACTATGAGAAATGCCAGTAGGTAGTATGAACTAAACACATGAGGAATGGTTTATTAGTTGCTTCTAATTCACTCACAAATTTGGAAGGAAAAAGATATTATGCACATAAAATACTTACTTGGAGCATCTTGTGCCAATCATGAGATTTCAAGCCATATAATTGCTCTGCACCTCTTTTCTTGCTCTTTGTAAAGGCCCCCTTCAAACAACTCATGCATCCAGTTGGAGTACGAATTGTAGTGATAGCTCGCTTCACCACTACCATCTCTAGCTTTGATAACCTCCACGGTGCCGGAGGTAAAAGGACATGTGCATTTGGCCTCTCTTGTGGCCAAGCTTCACGCACCCTCCCTATGGAGCATAGATCCTCCCTTATGCCTACGGAATCTCATGTCCCATTCAAATGTTCCCAAATGGTAGACGCCACATTCTTGAAGATATGCATGGGATCAAGTAGCTGATTGATCTTGAGGTGGGACCAATATGGTAAATGATAAAAGATGGAGTATCTAGACAAAATCTGGTGTTAGCAGGCAATCTTTATTTCCATTCAATATAGCACATGATAGGTACAAACCCTTACAGGCTCATGCCAAGTGGTGGAGGAGTTGTGGATCTATCCCAAATTCTCATCCAATCTCTTGCAGTGAGTGACTGTGGGGGGAATTCATTCCAAATGTGTTCACACCGTCCATACCCAATCTAAGTCTCATGCTCCTAGGTTCTTCCTTGAAGCTTGGCCATGTGTCTTCAATATGCTTCCATGCAGGAGTGTCTGCGAAAGTTCTCCACTGGCCATCGGTTGATGGATGGGAGGAATGCCATGACATGAGCTCTGCAATGGATTTGCACTTAAACATATGTTGGATGCGAGGGATTATGGGAAAATGTCGCAGAACCTTACGAGGCACATCCAAATTTTTGAGATCTGCTTTATATCTTGCCTCTCCACAAGTAGGACACTCTCTTGCATCCTTATGTGGTCCACAAAACAAGACACAATCATTGATTCATGCATGGATGCACTTGTAATATAATCCTCCAAGAGAGGTCACATGTTGCCTTGCCATATCCTTGGAAGCATTTTACACAATAGCCTGCATGTGAAGACCATAAATGAGAAAAAGCATTCGAGTAATTGACCCACTAGGATAATTCACCATGTTTGCAAAATAGACTTTAAAGCTTACTTGAGTAATGCATTCAAACTTGCATTGCTCCATCCATAGATGGTTTGCAAGTTTCGTAACTCAAGGGAGGCACGTAGAACAGAGAATGTGCACCCCTCAAAGAGTGAAGTCGATGCTGTAGTAAAAATATCGTCCTACTCCATGATAGCATACATACCTCAGGATTGATGGACATATATATCCCACACCACATCATCAAACACCTCCTCCTCCACGGCCTCATGAGGTAATGGCGGAGGGCTACTATCACCATCACTCCATGCATCCATAATGGTCCCTCTTGAAGATCCCACCTCATATTGCCGATGCTTCGCATCCTCATGATGAGCATAGGGCAACATATGCGGGTGTGGCATTGCATCCTGAACATGAACATCCATATGTATCTCAATCAACCTTAACTCTTTAACACTTACCATGTTTATAGTCACATCCCATTCTGCATACTTTGAGATGTGATCGAGTGTAATTCTCTGTGCATGATACATGTTTCCTCGACATCGATCACACATACATTTCATTTTTTGCTCCAACCATATTTTGCGATGGTGGATATGGAGGGATTCATCCTCACTGGAGCTACTTGTTGAAGATGAAGACATCCTACATATAAACAATCCAAAAAATTTGTACTTGGATGAGTTGTAAATGTCAAAACTCTATGGAGCATCTAAAAGCGTGTCTAACAGTGCATCTGTACTATGAAGCACGTCTATAGGTGCATCTAAAACGTACTTTAGATGTGTTGATAGATGTGTAGTTAGACACGCTTTTAGATGTGTAGATAAATGTGCTTTTAGATGCGTAGACTACGAGCTGATTTTTTAACCTACTTTTAGCACGCTTGCTTTTCTTAACATACTTTTAACGTCGCGCCGCTTGCTTTACTATTAACAGACAGCTCCGAGCATCCACACTTATCTCCAAGCACCCACACTCATCTCCACGCTTACACAATCATCCCCAAGCACACAAGAGAAGAGGGTGAACAAGGAGAAGAAGAAAGAGAAGCAGAGGGTGAACAAGGAAGAGAAGAAAGAGAAGCAACTTTGAAGGACAAGAAGCTTCTATACCTCTATCCAAGGTAAGTCTCTTGATGGCTGATCTTCTTTGAAAGTTTGGAACTCATGATCGTGGTCTGCAAGTTCCCCAAAACATGGAGTCAGAGTATAGACCACCCTCAAGAACACACAACAAACATTCACATCCACTAGCCCTCATGTTCATGGTCTACAATTTCCACAAGAGGCAAGGAATCAGAGGAGCAACCACACCCACAAGTATAATGAATGCTGTCTCACTCTAACACACTTAGCCTTACAAAATTCAAATCCAAATCATGGTTTACTTTCTTTTCCAACTTACCAAAGGGTTTATCGGGATATGAACCACAACCAGATCAAATGACAAACCTCTATCACGATTTCCACCAATATATACCCTCGGGGTACGCAGGAAACTAGGAATCTGAAATCCACAGCGCCGCTGGAACACAAGACACTACCGGTGGTAGTACTCACATTATCAGCATTAATATTAATTATCTTAGTAGTGTATATTACCACTGGTATTTACACCATCTGGATAATTAATATTACCACCGGTAATGTGAGTGCCAATAAATGTGATTGTTAGTGAGCAATCTTGACTCTTAAGGTAAGGGCCTTAGATATGGAGAGAAGGGGGAGATGAGATGGCAATGACTTGAGTAGAAATAGGGCACGTGTTATGACTTTGAATGCACAATCAGAAATGCCTGAAATTAGAAATGCTCGTCCACAATCTCAAGACTACTTGTGACTAGACAAACTGTGGATGCATCAAGTCATGCCCATGCTAGTATTCATATTCTTGAAAATGTTACAGGGTTGAAGGAGTTGTAGAAGAGGATCTCATTGCCAAAATAGGCACTACTCCAACCCTTGATCCAGCCTTTGAGGGTGTTAACCAAGATACGCGGAGAGCATAACGCATGATAGTTGAGCGCATCCAGGTTCAAGACTTGGAGAATGCTCAGTATGTACTTGGTAGATCAATCTTGCAGTTAGGATATCCACTGAGTATGGTCGATAATGATGATATGAGAGCTACATGGAATTGCATTGCTAACTATGGGCCAAGATTCAAGCCGCCTTCTTACCACACATTTTGGACGTCATTGTTAGATAAGGCATATGCAGAAGAGAAAGAGCACATAAATCATAGCATTTTCGAGCAAGTGCATAACATTGGACGCACAATTGTCTCATACGGGAGGACAAGCATAGAACACCATGCTTTATTGAATGTGATGGTTATATCGCCATGTGGGGAGGCCTTCCACACATTGATTGATACCTCACATGTAAAGAAGTCAAGTACATATATGGCTGGTGTGTTATCCAAGGTTATAAGAGAGTTAGGCCCTGAAAGGGTTCTTCAAGTAATGCCAAGAGTTTTGGCCACGATGGGAGCAAGCTCATAATCCATTGCATAGTGTTGGGTACCTTTTAGACCCTGAGTGGTGGAATATGAAGCCCGAAAAGATCCCAATCATTATGCATGACTTTCATAAGGTGGTGCAACAATATTATCCCCACAACCATGAGTTTGCAAAGTGTTTTAATGAGTTAGCCAAGTATCGATGCAAGGAGGGATTGTTTGCATCGAGTGATGTTCAAGCATTAACTACATCTACTTGGAAATGGTGGATGATGAATGGTGGCACGTGTGAGCTTCTATGCCTGATTCCAATGACGGTTTTTTCTCAGACATACTCAAACTCGGGCTAAAAAAGAAACTCGAGTCATTACAAGTACATTCATAGTACTTTACGATATAGACTTCTAGCAGATCAGGCTGAGAAGTTAGTGTACATCTATGCCAATCATAAAATCCTAGAAATATTAGGAGATGTGGGATATGAGAAAGTTTCAAAATGGACCTACGATATCCTGCTAGATGCTATACAACCTGAAGCAGTCCCATTGTTGCAGATTCCACAACCCCAAGAAGAGGATGGAACTGGGACTAAAGGTGCAACATCCAAGGAGGATAGCGATCAGGAGGATGAATCTTATGAAGATGAAGGAAATAATATTCGCCTTCCACATGGGTCTGAAGATGGGGACATTGATTGATGAAGTTTAGGGTTGAATAATAATTGTCTTGTTGTGCATTGTAAATATCTTGTGTTTAGGGTTTGGGCTTTGATTATTCCGTGTCGCCATAGCATAGGCTTTTGGGTGGTAATGCCAATTGTTGTGCTCTTGACCAAGTTCAATTGATCAAGAGCATGGCAACTTCCCAAACAAATTTTCAAGGTAGCTTTCTAGTCTTCCCTAGAAATGATAGGTAGTGATATCGAATGACCCTCAAATTGAGCATATCTGCCATTTTCTTTGCCTGTCACCCAAAGTAGAATAGGTGGTATCTTTAGTGATATAACATTCCATCAAAGAACTAGTAGAATAGGTGGTATCTTCAGTGATATAACATTCCATAATAGAACTAGCAAAACAAGTGGTATCCTCAAAGTAGAATAGGTGGTATCTTTAGTGATAGAACATTCCATCCTTAGTGATACAACATTCCATCAGCAGAAAAGATTGTATGTTCAATGAACTAGCACCAACTAGTAGGATAGTATTGCTGGGTGGGGATGTTGGGGAAGCATTGCAGCTTCAGCCTAGCATCCACAATTGCCCAGGTATTTGTCATTTGGCCCAAACGTGTTGACGTTGATAAATTTATAATGCCAGACTGATTGTAGAGTTTAGTCCCTGATATCCATCAATAGTTGCATTAAAGGATAAATGGAATAGAAGGCTATATAAAACTTCAATAGTTCTGTCATGCCTTTCATGAGAGAGGGAGAGAGAGAGAGAGTGACAAACCGACAGAGATAGAGATAGAGAAAGAGAAGACCTAGGACTTATATTTTATGATCTCACGTGCAGTTTAGCATCAATTACAATGGCAAGGAAGAAGGCTACTGCCAGGAAGATGGACAGGGGTCCACCCATATCAAAATTGGCAACATCTAGAGGATAGGATTCACATCCAAGAAAAGGAAAGCCAATGCATCTTCTCCAACAAGCAAAAAATAGAAGATTTACACAAAAAGTGAGTGATTTAATGGAGATAAGAAGGGCCCAAAAAGCCATGGGACTATGTATTCCCAAGGCTCCTTTTCAAAGGCTTGTTAGGTAAGTTTGTAATGGTATGAACTTTGTGGGCCTTGGATTTCGGTGGTAGAGAACGGCTGTTTGGGCATTGCAGGTTGCTACCGAGGACTTTTTCATAGAGTTTTTTTAGGATACATTTTTTCTTACAACCCACAACCATAGGGTCACAGCAACACAAAGCAACTATAGATGTGCTTGATGGATGTGCAAAATAGCGGGCACGTCTATAGGCACTGCTAGAATAGCAAAAGTACGAGCACATCTAATAGCACATCTATTAGCATGTCTATTTGCGTGTCTATTAGCACGTCTATTAGTGTGTCTACACTATGACTTGGATGCGAGTTTAGACGCAAAATAGAGAATACAAAAAGTGAAATCTTGATGCAGGCTGATAAATTCACATCACTACTTTCCTAATATTGCCCATGATTACCAAAGCACGTAATTTTAACAAAAATATCAATGCTTGCTGGCAAACTCACATATACAAAAATAAAGTGAGGTGAGGACAATGAGACAATATGTAAAATAGTTTTGCGAATATCAATGATGAGCTACGGTTCATCAATATCATCCTCAATGAGATCAACCCTTGCCAAACTATCTACTTGAAATCCAAACTAGTGTTGAGATCTACAAATACATTCAACCCACGACTACTTGTGCTACTCATGTGCTCATCGAGATCAGCATCACCAATGGTAGGCTCGTCCTCATGGGTAATGGCCTCAATATCTATATCTCCTATATCATGATCATCCTCCTCTCTCATACATGGTCATCATCACCTCGATGGCCATGATCATCCTCCATATGTTCCATATTAGTAAGTGTACTATACATTACTTTGGAATGTGGTGTAATAGGTATCACATGCCACCACCTATTATTATCCACCATTGGTTGATAGACAACCTAATTCAAACATAAATACAATCATGATATTTTCCTCGCATCGAAGATATCAAATATTTAAAAGTGAGTAGTTTGATATGTGTGTACAATACATGTTCACATTGTTGCGGTAGTACTAGTGTGTCCTTCTGACTTTGCTGAAACTTTGTGGAGTCAATAGTTACAAAGCCACCACCACGTCCTTAAACCACTTTACATCCAAAACATACACAAAGAAGCATCGAAAGTCAAGCTTAATAATATCTTGGATTATGCCACAATAATCATCCATGGCTCCATTGGCTCCCTCAAAGCTAACAATGATGCCGCCATCTTGTGTGTTTCTCTTATCATCAATCCGTTGTGTTTGAAAATGCTTGCCCTCACACCATATAGCATTGAACATAGTACACTACACCAAGACAAAATCAATTAAATAAGCAATCTAAATTGTTGAAAGCTCCTAACTTATGCATAACATTCTATATACTGACCTTGCTCATGCATCCTGTAGCTACTCTCATTCTTCCATTGTGATATGCATCCACTCATCTGTCTCTGCTCTCTCCATTTTGCCAAGTAGCCAATCCACATGAATATCCTTTGGAAGTGCTCTTAGATGCTGAGGGTATGGCACAGAGATTTGTGGTGTGTATGAAAGAGGGCCCTTTCTCCTTGTCTTCTTGCCTTTGCATCCTCATATCTTGTCACCCATCTTTTTATCATATCACTATTAAGCATGCAATAGAGGTTGATATTATTAAGCAACTCCCTTGAGGCACAATAGAGGTCATCCATAGGTCTTCATCATCTCTCCATAGTCGTGGGAGAGAGCTATCCACATCAACAAGAAACTCAGAAATATATACAAGTGACTCTTGTACCAACCAACCCTCGGCCATGCTACCTTCGAGTCTTGAATTTTGTGTATAGTACCGCATATAGCAATCTCATCCAACAAATGCACTATGAGATGTAGTTGGCTTGTGAGAATAGAACATGGAAATGTCTCCTCCACTAAACAAACCACCTCCACTAACATAACTCGAGCATTCTCAAGCATGGTGGGATCTATTTCCTTTGAGCTCACATACCTAGAAAGGAAAAAGCATGTCATATGAACAATATTAACACCTTGCATGGAGCATTGATATGTATCCTGTAAAGTACCTCACAAGCTCACTGATCTTGTAAATACAATCCTTCACGTCTTTTGATGCACTATGAGAAATGCTAGTAGGTAGTATGAACTAAACACACAAGGAATGGTTTATTAGTTGCTTCTAATTCACTCACGAATTTGGAAGGAAAGAGATATTATGCACATAAAATACTTACTTGGAGAATCTTGTGCCAATCATGAGATTTCAAGCCATATAATTGCTGTACACCTCTTTTCTTGCTCTTTGTAAAGGCCCCCTTCAAACAACTCATGCATCCAGTTGGAGTACGAATTGTAGTGATAGCTCACTTCACCACCACCATCTCTAGCTTTGATAACCACCACGGTGCAGGAGGTAAAAAGACACGTCCATTTGGCCTCTCTTGTGGCCAAGCTTCACGCATCCTCCCTATGGAACGTAGATCCTCCGTTATGCCTGTGGAATCTAATGTCCCATTCAAATGTTCGCAAATGGTAGATGCCACATTCTTGAAGATATGCACGGGGTCAAGCAGGTGATTGATGGGACCAATATGGTAAACGATAAAAGATGGAGTATCTAAACAAAAGCTAGTGTTAGCGCGCAATCTTTATTTCCATTCAATGTAGCAAATGATAGTTACAAACCCTTACCGGCTCATGCCAAGTGGTGGAGTCATGGTTCCATCCCAAATTCTCATCCAATCTCTTGTAGTGAATGACTGTGGGGGACTTCATTCCAAGGGGCGACATATCTAGGATGATCGGGTGGGAAAAATCGATGGTGATTCTCATAGATGACCTTATTCAATGCGTCTGCCCATGAGGCAACTAGCGAAGGACCACAAACAGGACATGCATGGTAACCCGATGTAGTGAGACTTGAACAATAGATGCAATTAAGAGTTCAAGGTGGATTTAGGGTGCCACATCGATTGCCTACTCATAATTAAAAGTGCAATGCTTACCTAAACACTCGCCATAGCGTGGGAAGTCATACATTGTCCACATCCATACTGCTTTGGAATTGAAGTCTCATGATGAGGGAGGCCTGCTCACATCATGCACCTCGATACCTCTCCAAATTATCTCTAGCTCATCAATAAAAGGCTCCAAATAAACATCAAAATTTTTGACTTTATGTTTCCCTGGAATTAGAAGGTATAACATAACATGTCCTTTCTTAATCGTTATAGAGGGTGGAAGATTATAATTCACCAATATCACTAGCCATACACTGTAAGAGGTGATTCTGAGACCAAATGGGTTCACACCATCCATACCCAATCCAAGTCTCAAGCTCCTAGGTTTTTCCTTGAAGCTTGGCCATGTGTCTACAAGAGTTCTCCACTTGCCATCGGTTGATTGATGGGAGGAATGCCATGACATGAGCTCTACAATGGATTTGCACTTGAACATATGTTGGATGTGAGGGATTATGGGAAAATGTTGCAGAACCTTATGAGGCACATCCAAAGTTTTGAGATCTACTCCATATCTTGCCTCTCCACAAGTAGGACTATCCACCATTGGTTGATAGACAACCTAATTCAAACATAAATACAATCATGTTATTTTCCTTGCATTGAAGGTATCAAATATTTAGAAGTGAGTATTTTGATATGTGTGTACAATAGCTATTCACATTGTTGCGGTAGTACTAGTGTGTCCTTCTGACTTTGCCAAAACTTTGTGGACTCAATAGTTACAAAGCATGCATGGATGTGCTTGTAATCTAATCCTCCATAGAGTCACATGTTGCCTTGACATATCTCTTTAGGTCGGTAATTTATTCTCCCTTGGAAGAATTTTACACAATAGCCTGCATGTGAAGACCATAAATGAGAAAAAGCATTCAAGTAATTCACACACTAGCATAATTCACGATGTTTGCAAAATAGACTTTAAAGCTTACTTGAGTAATGCATTCAAACTTGCATTGCTTCACGTCTGCAAGTTTTGTAACTCAAGGGAGGCACGTAGAATAGAGAATGTGCACCCCTCAAACAGTGGAGTCGATGCTCCGGTAAAAAGATCATCCTGCTCCATGCTATCATCCCTACTTGAGGATCGATGGACATATAAATCTTGCACCACATCATCAAACACCTCCTCCTCCACGTCCTCATGAGGTAATGGTGGAGGGCTATTATCACCATCACTCCATGCATCCGTAATGGTCCCTACTGAAGATCCCACCTCATATTGGTGATGCTTCGCCTCCTCACGATGAGCATAGGGCAACATATGCGAGTATGGCATTGCATCCTGTATCACATTAAAATGGGATCATAACTCAAACACATGAGCATCCATATGTATCTCAATAAACCTTAACTCTTTAACACTTACCATGTTTACGGTCGCATCCCATTCTCCATACTTTGAGATGTGATTGAGTGTAATTCTCTGTGCACGATACATGTTTCCTTGACATCGATCACACATACATTTGATTTTTTGCTCCAATCACATTTGGCGATGGTGGATATGGAGGGATTCATCCTCACTGGAGCTACTTGTTGAAGATGAAGACATCCTACATATAAACAATCCAAAAATTTTGTTCTTGGATGAGTTGTAAATGTCAAAACTCTGTGGAGCATCTAAAAGTGCATTTGTACTATGGAGCGCATCTATAGGCGCATCTAAAACGTACTTTAGATGCATCAATAGACGCACAATTAGAGGCGCTTTTGGATGCACAGATAAACGTACTTTTAGACGTGTAGACTGCGAGCTGATTTTTGAACCTACTTTTGGTGCGCTTGCTTTTCTTCACATACTTTTAACGTCATGCGGCTTGCTTTCCTATTAACAGACACAGCTCCGAGAATCCACACTTATCTCCAAGCACCCACACTCAACTCCAGGCTTACACAATCATCACCAAGCACACAAGAGAAGAGAGTGAACAAGGAGAAGAAGAAAGAGAAGCAAAGGGTGAACAAGGAAGAGAAGAAAGAGAAGCAACTTTGAAGAGGACAAGAAGCTTCTATACCTCTATCCAAGGTAAGTCTCTTGATGGTTGATCTTCTTTGAAAGTTGCTCTCTTTGTATTCGTCCTTTGTCGTATGCAGGTGGAATGGATGTTTTTTGTACTAGTGTGGTCGGGCGCATGTCCTTTTCAAGTTCTTAGAAAAAGGCATTTGTCAGAGTGCATCTATAGACACATCTATTTGGGAAAACAGACAGCCGCACCTATAGACACATTGTTAAATACACCTATCGACACGCTCTGACAATCTTTGTTGTGTTTTCCTTCTCTTTCCCCTTTCTTTTCCTTCTCTTTTCCTTGCCCTTTCCCTTCCCCTTCCACTTCCACTTCCAAGAAAAGGATTGCATATTGAATGATGGAAATAAGTGATTACATGAATGAAGAAAGGGATTGTATGAATGATGGAAAGGGATTGCATGATTGAAGAAAGGGATTGCATGAATGATGGAAAGGGAAAGCATGATTGAAGAAAGGGATTGCATTCATGAGAAAATAAGGGATTGTGTTCTCTTTTTCTCTCCTTTCTCCTCTCTGTCCTCTTTTCTCCTCTCTTTTTCTCGCTTATCTCCTTTCTTTTTTCTCCTCTCTTTTCCTCTCTTATCTCCTCTCTTTCCTTCTCTTTTCGTCTCTTTTCTCATCTCTTTCCTTCTCTCTTTTTCTCTTTCCCTCCTCTCTTTTCTCCTCTCTTTCCTCTCTATTTCTCTCTTTTCTTGTCTTTTCCTCTCTTTTCTCCTCCTTTTTCTCCTCTCTATTTTCCTCTCTTTTATCCCCTCTTTCCTTCACCTTGTCTCTCTTTTTTCTTCTCTCTTTTATCCTCTCTTTCCTTACTCTTTTTGTGGTAATTTTCCTCTCTTATTAGCTCTCTTTTGCTCTCTTTTTTTCTCCTCTCTTTTCCTCTATTTTCCTCTCTCTTTCCTTCTGTTTTCGTGGTAATTTTTTGCTCTTATCTCCTCTCTTTTGCTCTCTTTTTTCCTCCTCTCTTTAATTTTCCTCTTTTTTTCTCTCTTTTCTCCTCTCTTCCTTTTCTCTATTTTCCTCTCTTTTATCCCTGCTTTCCTTCACCTTTTCTCTCTTTTTCCTTCTCTCTTTTATCCTCTCTTTCCTTCTCTTTTCGTGGTAATTCTCCTCTCTTTCTTTCTCTTTTTGTCACTTTTCTCATCTCTTTCCTTCTCTCTTTTTCTCTATGTCCCTCCTCTCTTTTCTCTCTTATCTCCTTTCTTTTTCTTCCTCTCTTTTCCTCTTTCGTTCCTCTCTTTTCCTCTCTTTTCCCATGTGAAGTTTCAATAGCCTGACATTGAGCAAGTAGATATAGACTTCTATCACTCTAATTCAAAGAATGCAGGAGTCTATAAATGCTTGCTCAATGTCAAGCTGTCACTCTATTTTTTCTTTTCCATCTCGTGACAAGGGCATGCTGATTGGTAATCTTCTTCTTTTCTTTTCTTCAGTTCATCATGTGGCCAGGATCTTCAGCCTCACTTGATCTTCGATATGCCATCTTTTGGGAGTTATATAACATTTTGGGACACCCTCCCACTCCTGCGGAGTTATACACATACATGATGGGTACTACAAACACCCCCTTGGAGTCGGCTGTACAAAGTCCAAACCACCCCAATCCCACACTAGGTGAGATTACCCCAACAGAGTCGAGATAGCCCAGTCGGCTACAGAGCCGAGCCCCTTTTCCCACCCTATGGTCAGGAGGTCCTTCTGCCTCGTAGAGCCATCAGTGTACTCCCGTGCCATCAAGAGTCGCTTCTCCAGCTATGAGTGGCTAGGGTACTCCTATGCAATCGAGAGTCACTTCTCTAGCTACAAGCAGCCAGTGTACTAGTTCAAACCATAGGGCAACAGGCATAGGAGCAGGGAGAGCGGTTGGGGATGCATGGCAGTCTACATTGGGGGGGTAGTGGTGGGGACGGGGATGATTCAGATGATGCAGACATGCCAGAGGCTGATGGTACAATTTACTATGATATCACTCAGACAGGAGGCATCTTGATGGATGCATGGGGGAAGGACATCATGGCCTTCATGTACTCTGTAATTTGCTAAGAACTAGATAGATTGCTTTATTCACTACAAAGACCATCCAAAAAAGTTGGTTGATAAGACCCTCACTGCTGTTCGCTCTAGATATCCCAATCCCCCAATGTTCAGTTCGCACATAAATGGGTCATGTCAAAGATTGTTATGATACTTAGTAATAAAAGATCTTTACTTAAGAGGTAGTAGGCACTAGCCAAGATTACCAGGATCGAGGGAGGTCAACCACCAAGGGGCTAGCCCCACACTGCTCACAAGCATGAGTGGAAGAAAGCAATGAAGGCAGCGGAGGTGGATCCACCCCAGTTTGCAGCACATGGAGGCACGAAGGATCCAAATGGAGCAATATGAAAATGTGCATTTTGGAGCAGAGGGTGTTGACACATGGGAGGCTCAATTTGTAAGTATGAATCTCAAATTATATTGTTTATGTAGTTTGTTAGGAGGTTGTTTCTTTGTACTAACCCCTCCGCAAATTGTGTCATCTTGCAGCTTGATATCAAGGGCAGGTATCCTACTCCTGTCGAGATAGCCTACCACTGCCACCATCACAGAGAAGATACATGGAGGCACTTCTATGATGATGGGTTGATTACTAAGGAGTAGTATATCCGGGCTACTGGAGCGCCCCCTAGGTATTTGAAAGTAATTATATAATCTCAGTATTGTAAGTAAAGATTTGATTTTTCATACATTGATACATGTTCCTCGTTTACAAGACCTTGCAGTGGTTGATCAGGAGGGAGAAGATGAGGAAGAAGGGTGTGAAGAATGGAGCGAGGATGCGGAGAACTTAGATTAGTCATAGAAGCAGTGCTAGCTACTCTTTTTTTGTACTTGAAGCCACTGGCTTGGCTTCGTGCCTCTTGTGTATATACACTCCTCTTTTTTTTTACACTTGAAGCCTTTGTGCTATATGTACATACAAGCACTTTTTGAGCTATGAATTAATACACACTCCTTTTATTTTTTTGGCTTTCAATTTCCTTGTGCAATGTTCTATCAATGAATGCCTTGTGAACTAAACGCTTTGGAGTTATAATGTTTTATTAGGAATTGTAATCGTTGGCTATAGACGTGCTTGCCATCGTGCTAATTAAAATGCGGTTGGCTGTAAGAATTGAATTGCACAATGTGAAAACAGGATTCTTGTAACTACATAGCATACACAACATACACAGCATTCTGTTCAACCACATAAATTTTTGCTTTTATTTAAGAAAAGATTCTATAGCGCATCTATAAGCACGCCTATAAACACATTTATATATGTGCTTCTAAAATTTCTAGCAGAGCATCTATTTTTGTGTCTATAGACGTGTCTATATGTAGGTGTGTCTATTTTTTTAAAATTTCTAGTAGGGCATCTATTTGTGCATCTATAAGCACATCTATAGGTGTGTCTCTCTGTTGTATAGATGTGGGTTTGTAGACGTGTCGATAGACACAAAAAAAGATGCACCCGTAAGTTTTTTTTGAAATTAAGGAAGCATGTCTGTGTGCGTGTCTGGAGGTGCTTTGTGACAATCATGGCAAAAGATAACACCACTTTAAAGATGGTTAGATGGAGATATGACAAACTCATGAAGTCAATAGATATGACAGACATGAAGATGAGAGACATTTTGCTTATACCACCTACTCAAATGCCAAAAGAAGATGAGGTGGCTATAGAGGAAGTGACTCAAGTGACTCATGAAATAAAAACAAGAGCAAAAACAACCTTCGAGGAGGGGCATATGATGAGATATAAGGACACCAAGCCAAATTCTTAGGAGAGGGGGGACTCAGTGTCCCCCCTCTCCTAAGAATTTGGACATAGGTAGCTTGAACAAGGTTAATGCATTTGGGCTAGGCCTTGATCGCAAGGTAGACCAATGCTATAGGGCTCTAGGTGCAGAAGAGAAAGAGAGAGAGAGAGAGAGAGAGAGAGACTTGACTCATGAATATGGATGTATCAATTACAAAATGTTAATGAAAATTTGTTACGATACCCAAGAAAATGATTCTCCATTGTTGTTTGTAAATGATAAAAAATATAGTTACAATCAAGGATTACATTCACGTTTGCATTAATGGGTTATTAGCTTCGTTAATTACTCTTCCAAGTAGTAATGAAACAATGTGATCATGTAGTTTACCAAAAAAAATCATTGAAAAAGTGGATAAAAGTACTCCTGGTACATAAGACACTACCGATGGTAGCACTCACATTACCGGTGGTAATATTAATTATCCAAGTGGTGTAAATACTGTTGGTAATATACACTGCTGAGATAATTAATATTACTGCCGGTAATGTGAGTACTATGATCGGTAGTGTGTTGTGTACTAGCGGTGCTATGGGTTGCAGATTCCTAGTTATCTGCGCACCCCAAGGGTATATATTGGTGGAAATGGCGAGAGAGGTTCGTCATTCCATCTGATTGTGGTTCATATCTCGATAAACCCTTTCGTAAGTTGAAGAAGAAAGTAAACCATGATTTGTTTTTGAATGTTATAAGGCTAAGTGCGTTAGAGTGTGTCAGCATTCGGTATACTTGTGGGTGTGGTTTGCTCCTCCGATTCCTTGCCTCTTGTGGAAATTGTAGACCATGAACATGAGGGCTAGTGGATGTGAGTGTTTGTTGTGTGTTCTTGAGGATGGTCTATACTCTAACTCCTTGTGTTTTGGGGACCTTGCGGACCACGATCATGAGTGCCAATGAATGTGATTGTTAGTGAGCAATCTTCACTCTTAAGCTAAGGGCCTTAGGTATGGAGAGAAGGGGGAGATGAGATGGCAATGACTTGAGTGGAAATTATAGGGCACGTGTTATGACTACGAATGCACAATCAGAAATGCCTAAAATTAGAAATGCTCATCCACAATCTCAAGAATACTTGTGACTAGGCAAATTGTGGATGCATCGAGTCATGCCCATGCCAGTATTCATATGCTTGAAAATGTTATGGGGTTGAAGGAGTTGTAGAAGAGGATCTCATTGCCAAAATAGGCACTACTCCAGCCCTTGATCCACCCTCTGAGGGTGTTAACCAAGATACGAGGAGAGCGCAATCCATGATAGTTGAGCGCATCCAAGTTCAAGACTTGGAGAATGCTCAATATGTACTTGGTAGATCAATCTTGCGGTTAGGATATCCACTGAGTATGGTCGATAACGATGATATGAGAGCTGCATGGAATTGCATTGCTAACTATGGGCCAGGATTCAAGCCGCCTTCTTATCACACATTTTGGATGTCATTGTTAGATAAGGCATATGCGGAAGACAAAGAGCATATAAATCATAGCATTTTCGAGCAACTGCATAACATTGGATGCACAATTGTCTCATATGGGAGGACAAGCATAGAACGCCATGCTTTATTGAATGTGATGGTTATATCGCCATGTTGGGAGGCCTTCCACACATTGATTGATGCCTCACATGTAAAGAAGTCGGGTACATATATGGCTGGTGTGTTATACAAGGTTATAAGAGAGTTAGGCACTGAAAGGTTTGTTCAAGTAATGCCAAGAGTTTTGACCGTGATGAGCTCATAATCCATTGCATAGTGTTGGGTACCTTTTAGACCTTGAGTGGTGGAATATGAAGCTCGAAAAGATCCCAATCGTTATGCATGACTTTCATAAGGTGGTGCAGCAATATTATCCCCACAACCATGAGTTTGCAAAGTGTTTTAATGAGTTAGCCAGGTATCGATGCAAGGAGGGGTTGTTTGCATCGAGCAATGTTCAAGCATATACTACATCAGCTTGGAAATGGTGGATGATGAATGGTGGCATGTGTGAGCTTCTATGCCCGATTACAATGAGGGTTTTTTCTCAGACATACTCAAACTCGGGCTCAAAAAGAATTTCAAGTCATTACAAGTACATTCATAGTACTTTATGATATAGACTTCAATAGATTGGGCTAAGAAGTTAGTGTACATCTATGCCAATCATAAAATCCTAGAAACATTAGGAGATGTGGGATATGAGAAAGTTTCAAAATGGACCCGCAATATCCTGCCAAATGCTATACAATCTGAAGCAGTCCCATCATTCCAGATTCCACAACCCCAAGAAGAGGATGGAACTGGGACTAATGGTGCAACATCCAAGGAGGATAGCGATGAGGAGGATAAATCTTATGAAGATGAAGGAAATAATATTCGCCTTCCACATGGGTCTGAAGATGGGGACATCGATTGACGAAGTTTAGGGTTGGATAATAATTGTCTTGTTATGCATTGTAAATATCTTGTGTTTAGGGTTTGGGCTTAGATTATTCTGTGTCGCCATCACATAGGCTTCTAGGTGGCAATGCCAATCGTTGTGCTCTTTACCAAGTTCAATTGATCAAGAGCATGGAAACTCCCAAAACAAATTTTCAAGGTAGCTTTCTAGTCTTCCCTAGAAATGATAGGTAGTGATATCAGATGATCCTCAAATTGAGCATATCTACCATTTTCTTTATCTGTCACCCAAAGCAGAAAATGTGGTATCTTTAGTGATATAACATTCCATCAGAGAACTAGCAGAACAAGTGGTATCTTCAGTGATATAACATTCCATAATAGAACTAGCAAAACAAGTGGTATCCTCAGAGTGCCTTGATCTTGGTCTTGGCCATAAAGGATGGAGAGAGTGTGTGAGAGAAAGGGTGAGGGTGCAAGAGAAAGGGTGGAAATGTCATAGGCAAGTGGGAGCTGGTGTGGTAGTGGAGAGTGTTAGAGCTATATATAGCTTTCCCTAACTCAGCCTCTAGTCCTCAACTATATATATGCCTATGATCTATGAATAGAATCACTTTCTTGGGAGCAACTCTTATGTCGGTCTCTCTCCTCTTTCTCTTCCTCTGAACACAACTCTTGTGTCTGTCTCTCTCCTCTTTCTCTTCCTCTCAACATGGTATCAGAGCTGCAAAAGGTCACGCATAGGTGTGTTAATATTGGAAGAGAGAAGCTACAAGAACTCCAAGTTCTAATCATAGCACTATGAAGCGTGCCTCACTAAGTCCTTTAGTGAGAATATATGCAATCATCTGAGAAGTGGGACAATGCTCAATCATTATCATCCCTTTTTTCACTTCATGTCTGACATAATGGTAATGGACATCAATATGTTTGGATTTGTTATGCTGAACATAGTCTTTAGCCAGACTTATGGCACTTTGATTGGATTTGTTATGCTGAACATAGTCTTTAGCCAGACTTATGGCACTTTGATTATCACATCTGAGAGGAGTACTGGATAATGGAGCATGACCAATATCTGCAAGCAATTGTCGTAGCCAAACCAATTCTCGAGCTGCTAGAGAAGCCGCTACATACTCAGATTCTATGGTAGAAACAGCAACACAATGTTGCTTCTTACTTGCCCAAGAGACCAAGCAACCATTGATAAAGAAACAATTACCACTTGTAGACTCCATAGGGAAGTGACTAGAGCTTGCCCAATCTGCATCTGTATATCCCAAAAGATCAAGAGACATCACAAAAGATGATTCTGTATGAGTCAATAAACTAATCCAAAATCAAAAGTGCCTTCGTTTTGCTCTAGACCAATGTTGCATTGAGTGAGCAGTTAGATATTGACCTAGAAAATTGGTAGTAAAAAGAATATCTGGTCGAGTTTTCAAATTGACAAATTGTAGGCAACCAACAAGATTGGCATAGGGTTGATGTGAAACCTCAACATCATGAGTTAATTGACTATTTTTGATAGAGCTCACAAGACAAGGAGTGGTCACAAAGTGAGCATTCGTCAAGCCAAACTTTTGAACTACATCTTGAATGAATTTTGTTCGTCGAAGTAGCAGAATTCCCTTGTGATGAAATCGCTGAACTTGAATACCAAGACATGAATGAATGTCACCAACATGGTTAAAGAGACTTGCCAAATATTCGATATCAAGCTTTACTTTCAGCATGAGATGATTGATTCAAAGGAGCTTCCAAAATATTTTGTATTGTTTTGAAGGCTAGATTTTCTTCGATTATCTTATCATTTACTTTTAATTTCCTGAATGTTTTATGTTATTTTGAAGGTGAGAGTTACTTTCGATTATCTTACGATTTTGAAAGCAGGTTCTCTTTCATCTTTGTTAATCAAGCATGCTCGGGGGGGTCACTATGTATAAACCCTCTATATCACGTGCGTTCAAGGCCTATATTTAAAATTCCTTATCTGTAAGTTTTTTCATTAATAAAATGTACCCCTTTTCTATACAAATCTGTAAATTTTTTCCAAAACTATTTAAAATAGTCCCTTATGTATATTTATTTCTGTAAATTCTAGGAATAAAAAATATCCTTCTTTTGAACTCACGTGATAGGGTTACATATGATGAGTGACCCCCCTGAGCAAGCATGCCTATAGGCCATCCATTGTATTTGATCTGGAGTAGGCTAAATATCATGTAGGTATGCTTGATATGCAAAAGAAAATGTTGATCTAATGTTTCTTTCTCTCTTAAAGCTAACATCTTTCTTGACTTGCTCATCATGTATTCAACACTAGCTTCACTTTCGTAAGTTGGTCCATCCTATGAAAGAAAAGGACTTGCCGAATGTTTTACATTGTTAACATTCTAACATGTTTTCTTTCAATGTTTCTTTTCTATTTAGCTTTGATATTATTACTCCTTGGATACGTTCCTTCACATATGCAAAGATGCTTCTCACATGTTTTCTTATCGTTTTCAAGGCACTTGTTTATTTCCAAGGTGAGCTCATATATTCTCTTTCATCACACTCAGTTGTTTCTTCGAGTACATGCAAGTTTGCATAGATGCCTAGATACAACCCTACAGATTAAATGCACATTCGATACCTACAGGATGAGTATATCTACTTTGTTTTTCATAGTCATCTATATCTACAAGTGCATGCAAGGTCTTGCTAGACCAATGATTTCTTCCTTCTTTGTCGATTAACTTATGGATGACTTATGGTATGTATTTACTTATTGGTTCAAGCAAGGCATAATTTTATTTCACCCTTTATGTGGTGAGGTATACTTATATGTCTTTCATGATGAACACCTATGGTTGTCTTAATGAGTACTGGTTTGGCCGTGGCATCTATGGATTACTTATTGCATACTCATTTGAACGTGGCAAGGTTCAATGTCTTTCACGTGACAATATTTATGAACACGTATGGATAATTGCTTGAGTACTTATTTGGACGTGGCATATGGCTAACTACTTGAGTACTCGTCTAGATGTGGTACATGGATTATTACTGACTCCTCGTTTGGATGTGACACATATTTACTCGTCTGGACGTGGTACATGGATTATACTAAGTCCTCATTTAGATGTGACACATATTTATCTAGCTTTCATGATGGACACACATGGATTACTTATTGAGTACTCATTTTGACATGGTCATATTGCATACTCATTTACACGTGGCAAGGTTCAACGTCTTTCAGATGAATACATATGGATTACTTCTTGAGTACTTGTTTGGACATGGCACATATGAATTATTTATTAAGTACTAGTTTGGACGTGGTACATATGCATTACTATTGAGTACTTGTTTGGACGTGATCATCGTTTCCGGATGCCCATTTTCTTGGATACTTTTGGATGTTCTTTGTAATCTCGGATGCTCGTCTTTCTGATTGTTTGGTACTTTCGGATGCAAAGAGGTTGTTATTTCATTCTTGCTATGATTATGTAAGCTGTGTCTAATCCACACAAGCTTGCCTCTTGTCATATGTGTGTGGCTTATTCTCGTTGTATTTTTTTTTGTTTGATACTTCTGGCTGCCTAGTTGTTCGGTACTTCTGGGATGCCCAATTGTTCATATTTCTGGTTGTTTTGTACTTGTGGGATGCTCAATTTTTCAGTACTTTTGGATGTCTGGATGCTCGTTGTGTTTCTAGATTATTGGTTCTTGATTTGTAGGATCATTATGGGCTCACATTTTTGGCTGTTCAATACTTCCGGCTACCCAGTTGTTCGGTACTTCTGGGATGCTCAATTTTTTGGTACTTTCAGATGTCCGGATGCTCGTTGTGTTTCTAGATTATGGGTTCTTGATTTGCAGATCATTATGGGGCTTTCTGTTGTGTTGCTATGGCTTTCTTACACTATGCAAGCGACATTTCAGCCCTGGATTTATGCGACATATCAAATCCAATACTTCAGGATGCCGGAATGCTCGTTGTGTTTTTGGATTATTGGTTCTTGATTTGCAGGAACTTTATGGGCCTTCCTATTATGTTGCTATGGCTTTCTTACACTACCCAAGAGACATTTCAGCCCTAGCTTTATGGTCAAATCGCCCCTACATACTCATCTTTGGAGTGACCTAAGCAATTTCCTCATACATTCATCCTTGGTACAATAGAAAGAGACACTTGAATATTTGTTGTGTTCATACACACTGCATGAAATCAGTCATTCTATGTGGATGAATTGTGAAAAACATGAAGACATGATTATAAAGGTTTGAGGAGGTTTGACCTGATTAAACTTGGAGACAACAAGCTCTACTATTCAGATGAAGAGCTTAAACATCGAACTTGAAGATCTCAAGCCCTGATTATGCATCATCACTATGTCAAACAAGTTGAGATTTCCAAGAAGATATTTCTATTTTTCACACATACTTTGCACTGTATCATGCACCAAACATAGTGCCTATACTTTGCATTATACTATGGACAAGTGCTTGTCTTATGCCCTTGTACAATCCACATGCAATTTGCACTGTATCATCCAGTATTACACTGTATCATTCAAATTGGCATATGGCCATCCTTGCTCGGGGGGGTCACTATGTATAAACCCTCTATATCACGTGCGTTCAAGGCCTATATTTAAAATCCCTTATCTGTAAATTTTTTCATTAATAAAATATATCCCTTTTCTATACAAATCTGTAAATTTTTTCCAAAACTATTTTAAATAGTCCCTTATGTATATTTATTTCTGTAAATTTTTGTAATAAAAAATATCCTTCTTTTGAACTCACGTGATAGGGTTACATATGATGAGTGACCCCCCCGAGCATCCTTGTATATATATTTTCACATAGATATAATAGTGGCTTAGCTTTTTCCCTTGTACTCCCCAAGGGTTTTCTCATTCATAGCTAGAGGGCCTAGTTTGAGTGGAAGTGTTAGAGCTATATATAGCTTGCCCTCAACCTAGTCCTCAACTATATATATGCCTATGATCTATGAATAGAATCACTTTCTTGGGAGTAACTCAGCCTAGTCCTCAACTATATATATGCCTATGATCTATGAATAGAATCACTTTCTTGGGAGTAACTCTTGTGTTGGTCTCTCTCCTCTTTCTCTTCCTCTCAACACAACTCTTGTGTCTGTCTCTCTCCTCTTTCTCTTCCTCTCAACAAAGAGCTCTTCAAACAATGAAATGGAAATGAGAGCCCATTCTTTCATATAGGGGCCAAAATCCTAATTTTTAAAAATACTTGTTTGTAATAAGAACTCTAAAAAAAGTAAAACTTTTGGTGCAACCTTGAGCTAAATACTTATAATTAACATCCAATAACTCAAAATTTCTCATTTATACTACAACTCATGGCCATTATATGTTGGCTTTACTGCAAATCACATAACTAAAATTACAAAAATTCTGAAATTTATGCATGGGCATCCACATTGGAAGAGCCTACACACCATCATTTTCGTCAAATGTCTCCACCCATATGCGCCCTTATCTATGATGGGTTGCACGCCACCTTGTATGATTCTGTCTTGCACTTGATGAGTTGTATATTCTTCTTCGACATTCAGTGTTAACATCTTGTAGTGCATGGGATACTAAGGACTCTTTGAATGCTAGTGTTGCAGCTGCTCTTATTTCAATACGCTTGTACCACCATTGAACCAATTGAACCATTGGACTTGACTTAGTTCTACCACCCCCATGTTGGGTCGCTCTATTGTATGCACAATGTGCTTGCCAATGTGATCTTTCCATGCCCTGACTGGACACCACACTCCAATGCTTCCATAATTCCCCCATGCCATGTATGGTGCATGACCATATAAAATCTTCTACCAAATAGAAATAATCCAAGATATTATTAAGCTTGACTTTCGACGCTTCTTTGTGTATGTTTTGGATGTAAAGTGGTTTCAGGACGTGGTGGAAAGAGGCCCTAATGCAACAATCAAACGCCATGCAAGTGGCTTTGTAACTATTGACTCCACAAAGTTTTGGCAAAGTAGGAAGGACACACTAGTACTACCGCAACAATGTGAACAGGTACTGTGCACACATATAAAAATACTCGCTTTTAAATATTTGATGCAAGAGAAATAACATGATTGTATTTGTGTTTGAATTAGGTTGTCTATCAACCAATGGTGGATAATAATAGATGGTGGCATGTCATACCTATTATGCCATGTTCCAAAGTGATGTATAGTACATTTACTAATATGGAGCGTATGGAGGATGATCATGGCCATGGACGTGATGATGACCGTGATACGAGAGAGGAGGATGATCATGAGATAGGAGATACAGATATTGAGGCCATTACCCGTGAGGACGAGCCTACCATTGGTGATGCTGATTTCGATGAGCACATGAGTAGCACAAGTAGTAGTGGGTTGAATGTATTTGTAGATCTAAACACTTGTTTGGATTTTGAAGTAGATAGTTTGGCAAGGGTTGATCTCATTGAGGATGAGATTGAACCGTAGCCTATCATTAATATTGGCAAAACTATTTTACATATTGTCTCATTCTCCTCACCTCACTTAATTCTTGTATATGTGGGATTGCAAAAAAGCATTGATGTTTTTGTTAAAATTATGTGCTTTGGTAATCATGGGCGATGTTTGGAAAGCAATGATGTACACCTAAATCTCACTTTCTATATTCTCTGGTTTGCGTTCAAATACGCATCTAATTCCCAGTGTAAATGCGTAAATAAATGCGCTAATACATGCGCGAATAGACGTGCTGATAAATGCAATGCTAGATGGGCTAGTATTTTCTCAGTTTAGATGTGCAAATAGACGTGTTAATCATGCACAAATAGATGCGCTGATAAACGCAATGTTAGACGGGCCCGTATTTTCTCAATTTAAATGCGCGAATAGACGTGTTAATACACGTGCAAATAGACGAGTTGTTAAACGTGCTATTAGACGCGCCCGTAATTCCTCTACTCAAGAAATGCCTATAGACGCGCTCGCTATTTTGCGCATCTACCAAGCGCATCTATAATTGCTTTGTGTTGTTGTGACATTTCTTATACATAAAAGCTTTTTTTAATGTCAATATTAAATTTGACATATAAAAGATAACACAAATGACTTTCTTATTGAAAAACATCATTGAGGGATTTTCAAAATTTAGGTTGATTGTTTAGTGCACATTAAATTGAGCCAAAATACATGGACGTTATAAAATGGTTTACTTGAGGCCAACATAAGATATAAGGATATTACTATCACCATGCAAACATAAGTATTTATGCCAAAATTTACAAGCTTCTCTTTGTAGATGAGATAGATTCATGTGCAAGTATTGAAGCCACATGCTGATGTAACAATATCTTAGGAGGCTTGAACCACCCAATTTTGGAACATAGGCCCTACATTCTAGATTGAAGTAAATATAAGAATGTTAATTGCAACATGAACGATGTAATTGGGACCAGAATTTTTAAGTCTCTCTTTGTGGCTAAGATGGAAGGATGTTCAATATTTTTTCCAAATGTCCCAATTTCAACATGTAGTTCTTACATGAGATGGAGCCATAATTCATGAAAAATGTTACCATGGCCATGCATATGTATGTGATATGATGCATTCCTAAGAGCCTACTCACACTTGCTACTGGCTAGTTCGATGAACCAGGCTTTGGATGACAAGCTGGATTGGTAGATAGTTCGTTGTTGTGCTTGGAGTACGTGCGGCCACACATACTTTACACTGTAGTAATTTTGTTAGGAATAGGTGGTGGAAAGATGGCTCACACCAATGGAAGGGCATATGTGGCAAGGACGTGCAACACTAGACCCATACTATGGCATGGACTAGAGTATGGCCTCTACTACACTGGACCTCTACTCCATATGGTGCAAACTTCCAAATCAGCGGGTGTGGCCACTCTAGTGTTGGACATACTTGTTGCCCTCCAGAAAAGGCACCACGGCTTGGCATCATGGAGCAACATAGAGCGTGCAACCTCCTCCAGAAAAGTATAGTGGCATGTTGCATAAATTACACAATCTCTTATCAAATGAAACAAATTAAATAGAACTCGTCGACTAAATGATTTGAATGGTCCCAATTTGGGGCAGTCAGTGATCTTATCAAGTCACCCCACATGACCTTGTTGAAGGATCCCCCCTTTTGATGGGTGTATGCATGCTAGGAAGGAATACATGGAACTTGACAAATGATTCCGCTATGGTGGATGCATGAACTTATCAAAAGATCTTATCAAATGATTCCATCATGGTGAATGCATGCAATGAATGGACGCTTGGTGAACTTATCAAATAATCCCACTATGGTGGATGCATGCATGGAAGGGATACAACACCTTATCAAATGATCCCACATTGTTGTGGGTCTATGCAAGTGAAATCATTTGTGTCTAGATAGGTAACATGGCAATACCTCAATAAGAACTTTCTAAACCCGAAGCCCAAGTTGGTCACAAGGAGTATAGTGATATGCTGCATTTTGCACAAAATGCTTATCGTAGCTGGGGATGTGCCAGGAGATGAAGATTTTTCTAATGGACCACATGATGAAGATATATGCCATCGAGTAGTTGAACCCATTGCTCGTGTTCGTAGGGCTATAGCAGCTCAAGCAAGTGCACAACGAGATGCAAATGAATGATCCCCTATTTTGACGGGTGTATGCATGCAAGGAAGGAATACATGCAACTCAACAAATGATTCTACTACATGGTGGGTGCATGAACTTATCAAAAGACCTTATCAAATGATCCTACTATGGTGAATGCATGCAAGGAAGGGATCCATGACCTTATCAAATGATCCTACACATGCATGGGAGGGATACATGGACTTATCAAATGATTCCACATTTTGGTGTGTCTATGTAAGGGAAATCTGGAAAGTCCTACATGAACTTATCAAATGATCCCACATTTTGGTGGGTCTATGCAAGGGAAATATGGGTGTATGGATCTATGACATGAAGGTAAGTCCTACATGAACTATGACAATGAATTAAAATCAATATTTATTGAGTTTCCCTATTGGAGGGGCATGACATGTGGTGGTAACTGGCACATTATTGTTGTTCATTGTGATTTGTGTTGCTTATTTTGGTTAAACTATAAATCCTATTTTGAATCAGTCACATCCACAAGCTTTTGAGAATATTGGACATTTTGAGCTTATAAATGCATTCGATTTGTGATTTTAGGTGGTTTGCAAAAACATTTCTCCATTCTCACGTTGTTGCACCTTTTGAATACATATTTATCTGGGATGAAGATTTGGATGTGGAACAGTTGAATGTCAAGGAGTAATTTAAAGCTATGGATTTAAAGATTTGCCTACCATGATGGCAACTGAAATGCCTGACTAAAAGCTAAATCTAGATGCAAGATAATATGCTTAGAGCAATACTCCCAACCCCATCGTCCCCCCTTCCTTCTTCTTTTCACCCCCTCAAGCTGCTCCCTTGCTGTTGTAGTCACTCTCACTACTTGCTCTCCCCTCACAACCTCTCTACTTCCCTCCCCTTCGCTCCATAATAGTCTTAGCTACCCCTACTATAAACACTCTCACTTCCTATCAACTCTTAGCTTTTAGCATGTTCTCATCCCTATGTAGCAGTTACAACCACCGGATCCAAATCATATGCCCCACCCATGGACCTAGCCCTCATCAGACGACTCCCTCATCAGGCGACTTGTTCTCCTAGTTTCCAGGCTTGATGTGCCACCTTGGCAAGACTATTCCATGGGAATTTTGAGGGCTCAAACCATTGAACCGATATACCATTGAGTAAGATCTTCGAAGGGTTTTGTTTGATGGTACTTGGGTTGAAGGGAAAGGGTTAAAGGGGTAAAGGCAAAGGGTTAAAGGGTTTGTTTAACGGTACTTGGGTTAAAGGGGAAGGCTTAAAGGGGTAAAGGGGAAGGGTTAAAGCGTTTGTTTAATGGTAAGGGGCAAAGGGGAAGGGTTAAAGGATTTTGTTTAATGGTACTTGGTTAAAGGGTTTAGATAAATGGTGCTTGGGTCACAAGGGGAAGGCACCAAAGTTGCATTTTGGGGAAAAAAATCCCCCCAAAATATTTCCTCCTTCCTTCAAATGGCTCCTCAACGGAATAGAGCATGCCAAAGTCATACATATCGATTCAGTGGAGACCTTGTATCATGATTCTCAATGCTAGAAATTGTGTAGGCTTGCAATAGTCTTGCCTTGTACTTGCAGCCTGCACCTTGCTTTGTACTTGTTTGTCCCTTCCCTAGCTAGTGCGTAGCTATACATCAACAGCCCGCTATCACTCCTGCTGCAGGCGCTACACCATATCAACTCATATATCTGCATTGCGGCCCAGCAGCTCTAAATTTCTAGTGTCATTTTTTGTCTGGTCGGCCAGCAGCTACACTACACCACACCAGGCCAGTTCCATTCGCCCTGCAGCTGCAGGCAATAAAAGGGTATGTACATGTGTACTAGCGCAGTAAATCGAAGCAGCTCGCCGGCATAGTAACATAAGGAGGAGAGCCTGTTGCCCATGACTCCGTGAGTAGCTGCAGCTCCCAAGAGGATTGCGACAAGAGTACTAGGAGGATTGAGGCATTAGGGTACATTCTTAGGTCAACTCCCAACAGGTTGATTGCGACGCAGTCAGCTCACCTTGGGTAGCAATTTCCAGGTACTAATTGAATCCATTTACCAAGGAATGTTCCAGCATTAACCCCCATTTTCTATCCTAAAGTAATATTATCTCTTAATATATATGCCTCCCATGCCACAAATCCTGTCAAAGATGCTGCCATAAATTTGTATATGCCTACGCATGTTTTGCCTATGTTTATGCTTCTATATTTCTATAATATGCTTGTACATTTTCATTCTTCTATATTTATATAATTCCATATGCTTCTATATCTTTGCTTTATGTTTCTATATTTCTATAAGCTTCTATATCTTTATGTTTCTATTTAATGAATGCCATTGCGTGCCTTATTTTATGCTTGATGTTTATGCCTTATGCTTCTATGCGTGCCTATGCCTATACTTCTA
Organism: Dipteris shenzhenensis; assembly: GCF_047967505.1. Lineage (NCBI taxonomy): Eukaryota > Viridiplantae > Streptophyta > Polypodiopsida > Gleicheniales > Dipteridaceae > Dipteris > Dipteris shenzhenensis. The sequence goes on from NC_141620.1 coordinate 37,264,436, forward strand.
CACTTGCCTATGCTTGCCTATGTTCCTATATGCGCTAGTCTACGCTTGCTTATGTCTCTACATGCTTTATGTGAATGCTAGTATATGCTTTATGCTTATTTAATGAATGTCTATCCTTCTATATGCCTATGTGAATGCCTATGCCTATTTGCCTATTTGCCTATGCCTATGCCTATTTGCCTATGCATATTTGCTTTATGCCTATTCTTTAAGTTTATGTATGCCTATGTTTATGCCTCTATATGTCTATATGCTTATGTGAATGCCTACTTTCCCTATTTGCCTATGCTTCTATATGTTTATATGCTTTATGTGAATGCCTATTTGCCTATGCCTGTTAAGTTTATGCTTTATGTGAATGCCTATTTGCCTATGCTTCTTTAGTCTATTTAATGAATGCCATTGCGTGCCTTATTTTATGCTTGATGTTTATGCCTTATGCTTCTATGCGTGCCTATGCCTATACTTCTACACTTGCCTATGCTTGCCTATGCTTCTATATGTGCTAATCTATGCTTGCTTATGTCTCTACATGCTTTATGTGAATGCCTATTAAGTTTATGCTTTATGTGAATGCCTATTTCTATGCTTTATGTCATTGCCTATGTGCCTATGCTTCTTTAGTCTATGCTTCTATGCCTATTCAATGAATGCTTTATGTGAATGTCTATGTCTATGCATCTATGTTTATGTATGCCTATGTCTATGCTTCTATATGTCTATATGCCTATGTGAATGCCTATATGCCTAATTCTATATGCCTGTTTTATGCTTTATGCTTTATGGATCTACGCTTTAAATGTTTATGGATGCCTTCTTTATGCTTAATGCCTATGATTTAAGTTTATATATGTTTATGCATCTATGTTTATGTATGCCTATGTCGATGCTTCTATATGTCTATATGCCAATGTGAATGCCTATATGCATATGCTTGTCTGGAAATTATGCTTATGTGTAGGCATGCCTATGCTTCTATGCCTATCATGCTAAAGTCAACCTTTGCAATTACATGCATGCCTTTACTTTTCCTTAATTTTAAAGTAATTTTAAAATAGACATGTATGCTAAGATCAGAAGAGTGGATTGGAGCAAATTTAGTTTTAAAATATATATAAATATAAAGCTCATGTTTAATTCTACGATTGTTAGAATGCTTTTGTTTTTAAATGTATAATATAAAGCTCATGTTTAAAATCTTTATGCTTCTATGTGTTTTTATTTTAAATGTGTTTCTACATGTTTATAAATGCTATGTCTCTATGCTTGTGATGGACTTTGTTGAGCTTATGTAAGTGTTTGTTCTCTAGGGCATTTTATTTATGATTTCATGTGCCTTATTCCAGATGGCAACAGATGATAGCCTATGGAGATGTAGATGCAATTATAGGTGTAGGCATTCGCCTCTTGGCTATCAAAAGAACTACTTACTAAAAGTAGATCTTTATGCCATGAATTATTGGAAATGTGGCAAAATAAAGACAAATGGTTGCAAGTATCAAACAATTCTAATGAAAATATTAGAATTGATGAGTTTTGGGATCCAGAATCGGAGTTTGAGTTGCCATTGGTATGTGAGAAGGGGTATTGCAAACAAGCTTATACAGCATGGCCATCTTCACTTAAATCGGAAGCACTTTTGAAGGGTTGGAAAGAACGTGAGAAAAATTACAAATTTGTTTGCAAGGCTTGTCGAGCTTTGATACAAGGTCCCCAAAGACTCTGTAAGGTAAATTTTTTACATATATACTATGTGTGGTCTTTAATTAATTTATGTTCGAGGATTCCACATAATGTTGTACTCTAAATGTGTCTTTGTTTACATATACAGGGAGATCCATGCAATTTTTCTCTCTTATTGCACTGGGATGGGTTCCAGACATCAAGAACAACCCAAAAGAGTTGTGGCATCATCGAGATAAAGGTTCTCCATTGTGGAAAGAAGTCCATAATTGGAGCAATACCAGTCTTTTTTAATCCATTTAGTTGCAAAAAAATTATAGGAAGCTCAAGCAAACTCTTTCATGTTTTTATGAAACCTTTGATAGATGAATTAGAAAGTTTGTTCATACATGGAATTGATATAGATTTTTGTTATCCAAATCCTTTAATTTTTGGGCGTGATAGCTCTTTTTCCCAAACCTTCAAAGCACGTGCTACGCTTATGATGGTGACTGGTGACCATCCAGCTCAATGTAAGATTGGAGCTTTTAAAGATGGTGGCCAAGCTTTTTGTCGTAGAGACAAACCTATAGCTACTTTAGAATGTGAAGGATCGAGTCGATACCTTTATGACCAAAATAGATTCCAATTCAGATATGCTCCAGCCAAGAGGTCCACAAAAGATATGTTGAGAGACTTGCTTCTTGCAGAGCGAGCAAGCACTCAAATGCAACATGAAGACATTCTCAAAGAGGCTAGTCTTTCAAGTAGATCATGTCTCTGGATATTATATGATCTTTATGGGTCCAACTTATCTCTTGATCTTGTGTACGATTGTATGCATATACTAGCATTGAATATGTTTTCAAAGTACATGAGCTCTTTAATGAGAGATATAGATAATAGAGTGAAGAAATAAATCGATGAAGCAACTCACAGAATGACATTGGCCACATCTTATTCCATCCGATATGGTCGATGGCCAAGGTTTCCTAGCAAGTATTTTGAGAGTTAAAAGGCAGAGGAAACTCAAAAGTTCATACAATGGTGTCTTCCTTATGTCCTGAGTGAAATCCAAGGTATTCCTAAGAAATTCTATGAATTGGGTCTCTTGATCATAGATATTGCTCATGGCTTTTATAACTATACAAGAAGTAACGGCTGGTCTCAAGAAGACATAAACACTTTGAGGGTATTGCTTGCTTCTTGGAGAGTAAGATCAAAAGAGTGGATTGGAACAAACTTAGCTCCATTAGAGCATGTTGCAAGTTTCGGAGAATTTCTTGATGATATTTTGCAACATGGAAGCCATGATGGGTTTTGGTGCTACATATATGAGCGTATGGTCTCAACATATGCTAGCATCAAAACAAACAATAAGGACAATGAGATTTCATATGCAAACTATCATCGAAGGAGATTTTTCACATGGGTCTTTCTATATATTCAAGAAGATGCTGATAGGTTGTTTCCTCATCAAAGGATGTTGAAAGAGTTTCATGGAGTTCTTTCAGTCCGAAATGGATATTTAGTGGACAAACATGGATGTTATGACTGTGTCCTCAATGGCATTCATTAGGATTGATACATGTATCATCCATTGAAAAAGCGAAACATTTATGGAGTTTAGCTACATTGCATGCGAAAGACTATCCTTGCCAAAGAGTCATTGGCCAAAAGGGTATTGTAACAGCAAGAAAGAAGCCAAAAGTTAGATATGTAACAAGTGAGGAAAGAAGGTATGTAGAGCAAAATCTTCAATTCGGGATTAAGAGAGTAATAGAATACAAGAAAATTATGTTTAAGGGTGAGGTTTATAAGATTGAAGATAAGGTTATCATAAAGTCTGAAGAGGATGCAACATTAGTCTCTAGTGTGGGACACTGGAAAGCACGTATAGCATCGTTTTTTTCCTTTCAGCATAATGGTGACATGCAACTATTCTTTGGTGCACACTACTATAGGCAATGCATTGTTGTTGAAAGAGGATATGAAAGATTAGATGTTGATCGCACCACTGGCATGAGTGTCCTTCAAAATGCATATTTGCCATACACCTGGAATTGTGTAAGGCCAATTAGTTCTTTATTGCATAATTTTATTCCTCTACAACATGGAGGTGGTATCATTGCATATGAGACAAAAGATTTAGGATTGAGAACACATTTAGTCCAGCCTGGTTGCATTAGCCTGGTTGCATTGGATGTATTCCTCCTTGACTAGAGGAGAATGATATTGTTTTATTGAAGTCTTATCTTGATACAATATGCTCACCAAATGATCTCAAGTATGCCATTGTCAAAGATGTGGATCACACGCTAAATCAAGTTAAAGTAGCATGGCTAAATCTGGTTCATGTTGAGGAAAAGAGATGGAAGGTCTTCATGGAAGACAACGAATGGAAGGATTGGTGGTTTTGTGTGTCTGTCAATGAGACATGGAAAGTTATCAAGACAAAGAACATGGTAGTTCAGGGCAAAGCCAAGATAGTTCCTATCATGTGGCAATCTTAGGCATGTAGCTAGGATACATGAAGTTAACATCATTCAAGGAATTAGAAAACCGATTTGGTACGTATTTGTATTTGATTTCCTTTTACATCTATTTCTCTTTTGTGTGTTTTTATTTGATACTAACAATAACTATACTCTTTTATGCTTATGTTGTGCATGATCAAGATGACTAGCAACAACATGGACATGGCAGTGCTACTAAAGAAAATGATGAGTGAAGATGCAAGTTTCCTTGGACTCATGGATTCCATGGTTAGTTCAATTAAAGGTATGTTATCTTTTGTTGGATTTATGTTATGCATTTGGAGAAAGAAGGGGTTGAACATACAGAGAAGGTGCTGCATGGTTGATGAATGCATGGCATGTATTCAATGCATTTAGAGAAAGAACGGGCTGATTTTGTAAGCATGTATGTTATGCATTTGGAGAAAAAAGGTGGCTGAATTTATAGCATGTATTTTTTTGCCTTTGGATGTAAGGGAGGGGGTTGAATATATGGGAGAAGGGGGCTGAATATATGGGAGAAGGGGGCTGAATTTACGGCATGTATGTTTATGCTTTTGGATGTAAGGGAGGGGGCTGAATTTATGCATTTGAATTTAAGGGAGAAGGCTGAATTTATGCATTTGGATTTAAGGGAGAAGGCTGAATTTTTGGGTGAAGAGAACTGGTTTATGAATTTATGGTATGTATTCATTGCATTAAGAGAAAGAAGGGGTTGATTTGTAAGCATGTATGTTATGCACTTGGATAATCTAGGTGGCTGAATTTATATCATGTATGTTTTTGCCTTTGGATGTAAGGGAGGGGGCTGAATTTATGGGAGCAAGAGGCTGAATTTATGGCATGTATGTTTATGCATTTGGATGTAAGGGAGGGGGCTGAATTTATGGGAGAAGGGGGTTTAATTTATGGCATGTGTATTTTCCATTTGGAGAATGCATGTGGCTGACTTTATGGCACATATGTTATGCACTTAGAGAAAGAAGGTGGCTGAATTTCTGGCATTTATATTTTTGCATTTGGATGTAAGAGGGGGGGCTGAATTTATGGCATGTATGTTTTTGCATTTGGATATGAGAGAGGGGGCTGAATTTATGGCATGTATGTTTTTTATATAGGGAAAAATTTAATTTTGTCATATTTTTAGGATCCAATATCAAATCTGATTGATTCTACGAATGAAATTGTCTAGAAAAGTGAATGAAAGAGAAAGATGAAAGTTTTTGTTTATGCAATACCCTTTAAAAGTAAAGCAAATACTTTGTATGCTTGTATTCTTTACATAATTCTTTCCGATGGCATTAACACTACTTGTTGTTAATCATTCATAGGTGAGTGAAAAAATGAGAGATCACTTAAAACAGAAGACTATGCAAAGAAGTGATAAATCCCAAGGAAAGAGATGCAAGGTATTCTTATATTTAGAATTTATTTTCTATGATTTGAAGTCTTTATACCTTGATTTTAATCTCAATTTTTTATTTGAATTAGAACTTAAAAGATATTCAAGGTACAGACATGGAGGTGACTACCATTTCAAGCGAGTATAAAAGAGTATGTAATAGCCTTTTACATTATAATTAGGCTTGATTATTTAAATCATTTGCTTCGAATTTGTTAATATATTGTCACTTGTTTTGTTATTATGCCCTCAGGTGGATGGCATTCCAGAAGAAAATATGGAGATGATACTTTTGAAATACATGGGAGTCCACACAATTCATGATATGTACTTTTCCTTAAAAAGTACATATGTGAAGCTTAAAAAGATGGAGAGTAGCTTCAAACAGTACTCTACAGACATCAAGAAACCAGCCACTAACATTATGATAAGGGACATTGTGCATTGGCTTATTGAAAGTCAAAAAGTTAGATTCATGGAAAAATATGATGTGCTTAGTTTAGAAGATATAGAGATTCTGATATGACATTTAACTTGATTCAAATAAGTCTTCAAAGATGTTATGTTTTAGCTCTCTTTGGTTGTCTTATATTTCTTATAGTAGAAGTTTTTTGCTTTTTCTTTTGAATATTGTAATAACGAATGGACTTTTTACCTTCTTATTATTTGTAGAAATATTAAAGAGAACTCCATAATCTTTTTGATGCTTTGAATCTTAGTGTAGATAATGTGCTCGTTAAGGTAATTATAGTAACAATTGCTTATTGCTCTAGGTACTTTAAAAGTTCAAATTGCTACATATAAAAATGTGAAACATGAGTGCTTCATTTCTTACATGATAGAACTTAGAGAGAATCACTTATTTTGCATTCTCCCTATATAGGGAAATAGAAGATTCTCAATATTGTTTACTAGTTCATAACCAGGAAGTTTGCAAACTATGAAAAATGGGGCATTTCCTAGTTTGTCTTACAAAGAAAAAGAGGATTCTCTATAGATCGATAGGCAAAGCCAGATGAAGTAGCAAGCGATGAAGGAATACGGATCAGTTACAATAATGCAAGATGAATACGAATGGACACCGCTACATGCGCATGTTAACTACCACTTTTGGAACATTTCCCCCAAAAAAGCATCCAAAGGCTCACAATGATCCATTGTGATCTAACGATGTAGAATTCTCCAATCGTCATTTCCCAAAACCTCTCCTTAAGAGAGAAAACAGATGATCACAAGCAAATGCATAGTTCTAATGTGGACCTGAGAATGTGGATTGGACTATTTGCTCCACCAACCAAATGCATGGTTCTAAGTTCTATACGATATGAGACTCGTCAAAATTTGGAATACAAACTTATTCAATTTAAGGGGATGACTTAGCCGGTGGCTTATCGAAAGTCAATCTAAGCATAGCATAGAAAGAACAAAGTGTGATTAACGAATAAACTAGTCAAATGACCTCGGGGCAAGATGCTTCTCTCTAAAATTTGTGACCATGGGAAGCGATTGAATACATGTGGCGTTCAATATCACAAAATGGATTCAAACTAATAACAATGATAGGAGATTCAAATTCGAGAAGCACCTAAGCGTTTAGGTTTTCCTTCCTTGAGGTTTCCTATGTTGGGATATTTAGGTGTGGGAATACTAGGCCTAAAAGAGTCCATCACTCTCGGTGTGAATGTGGCCTAGTTAGTTGTGCCACTTGTGAGTATTTAGGGTAAGCTTACCCAGATTAGATTCTTTTCATGTGTCACATCATCTATGAGGTCCGGAGGATTCCCTCCAAAGTGACATCGTGAGTGATATGTCTGAGTTGAGAAGATAAGGGTAGCCAAGCTATAAAGTGGCACCATTGTACTTGCTTACCATCTACCAATCTATATTGTGCATTGTGCCCATTGTCTCTATCGTGTGATTCCTCACTTAATGTCTCACTCCCACCATGGTTTTCTACTTGGTATCAGAGGAGGATCCTCCGTAGCTCACCATGCTCCTTCAGCTTCTTGATCTTACGGCATCTTATCATTTTCATGACCAGTAGCATGACCCATCTACGACGGCTTAGGGATTCATTCTAGATGTTGATATACAGCCTCATTGGTTGCTTGTTGAGATAGGAAATGGAAACCCCTAAACTCTTGGCAAACGTTCAAATAGAAGCTTCATCCATTATGATAGAGAAGCTTTGTTCTAAAATAAATATTGGTTTAACACCTATTTCATTAATTTTGGACTAGTACACTGTCCAAATTTGTTTTGTGAGATAATTTTGGATAAAGCATTTAAAAAAAAGAGGCGCTTATAAAACAAGACTTTGAGTAAAAAAGTAAGGTTTAAAAAAATCAAATTAGAAAAAATCACGTGACCTCGACGTGCAATGTTATTAAAACTAGAGTACATTAAAAAAAGAGGACATCACATTGTTAAAAGAGACAAAAAGTAAGATTTTAAAAAATCAAATTAGAAAAAATGGCATGACATGTTATTACAGCTAGAGTACATTTTAAAAAAAGCATGACACATTTGTACAAGAAGTAGATCATATAACTCAAAGCCATATGGTGTTAAAAAACACCTTCCATTAGCTCAACCTAGAAGATCTCATCTTTGTCTCTCTTGTCTATTACAACTTTACATTAGAGAACTAAAAAGTCTTTATGGAACTGTAGTTTCATTTCTTGTCTATTACAGTTACTTTAGAAAACACATAAGTCTCTATGGAATTAAATTTCTTGGAATTAAATTTCCATCACTTGACTATTAAGTCATTAGAGAGAGCATATGTCCTCGAAAGTGCCTACTATGGCATTGGCTTCATGAAAACAAGCAGACTTTAAACTTGTAGGCCATTTGTAACTAGGGCTGGCATCGCAAATCTCCTCACAAACTCTCCTCACATCTTGTTTCGAATCTTCCGCCGACTTGTAAGCATTCAACAACTCTTCTTTTCTCTCTTGGCTTTCCTCATCTTCACCATTTTTTTCAATATAGCTTCTAGCCACCGCCATATACTGTACGAAAATTTAACTCGTTAGCATAATAAGTACATGATTAGCGAAAAAGAAAGCTAGTATGAGTATTATTCAAACTTCATGTAGTTTATGTTAAGTGCATTCCCTTACTTCAAATTGATAAAACTAGCAATAACTGATGACAATGCTTGAGGAAAAATAGAGAAGATGGTGAGAAATTTTACAATGAAAAAATGTTGTTGTTATGAATGGGAGGAGCGCTCCCAATATAGTCATTCTCAAATCCTTATAAACTCCAGATGCTCAAGACTAGATAGTGGATCTACAAAACAAGATGTAACTGTAGGCTAACATCGAATTTTCTAACGTTTATGACATAGCTTGGTGACAAGCTATACAAGGGTTTGAAAGCATTTAAATCACTTTTTTTGTAACCTTCATTTTTCCATTCCTTAAAGCTATGTGAGGAGTTTTAAAAATTTTAAGCGTTATGTTTTTAAAATCCTTCATTTTTTCCATCCCCTATGGCATAACTCGCAGGGCTCAAAATCTTTTATAAATTTATTTTTCATGCCCATTAGACATAGCTCGCTAGTGAGCTATGTAGGAAGGGAGTCAAAAATTTTAATCACATTATTAAAATGACTCGCTTTCCAATTTGCATTACTCCACCTCTAGCTTCATCCTCTCCATCAACATTTTCTAAGCTTGTTGCATAGCAATGGAGTTATTGTTTGGATGGCCAACCAAAACAACCCAGTCTCTGGTCATTTCTCTTTCAGTTTTGACCATGTAATTGGCAACCTTGTCTTGCTCCACAATAATAGATTTGTCGCCTGGTTCTCCAACAACTTTGGCATGGGTGTTGTGGCCATGGAGTTTGCTACGGTGCTAAATTGATGCTTTCTTCTACTAATGGAACCACCCTCTTGAGTACCTCGGATTCACACACTAACGCTCTCAAGATGGATACAAGGTCTTGTGCCGAGAATGTAGCTTGTCAGTTGGACGTCTGAATTTGGCCCTGCCCAAGGGCTGTACAGTCTTGTCTCTGAGCCTGAGGGTCTAGCTCAAAATCCATAGTCTGGTTTGCCCAAGAGCGGCCCCTGGAATGAAGAGAAGGGAGCCCATGTTTGTCGGGCTTGAACCAAAGATTTTCAATTGTTTACCAGTCTAGTACTAGGAGGAAAGCGCTTGCAAGTATGAGCTTTGGCTGGATCCTCTGACTCGGGAGCCTTTCCTTAATAACTATGTCGTTCGCAATGGCCTTTAATTCAGTATGACAATGAGACAAAACACAAGCAAAAAAGGAGAAAATGCAAATGAGAAAACACAAGCAAAACATGGACACAAGAAAAGGGGAGAGCAAGTTGAACACACCGAAACTATCAACAGAGAAACCCACCTAGCCACACAACAAATGACAAATGTAGAATAGACACTTGGGCAACCTAACATTAAGGCCAGAGGAGAGACACCAAAACGTGCATCAGCTCTGCAAAATGACAAGGTTGGAGGGGAAAGAGATAGAAAGGACTAACTCAAATTGCACACAGTAGGACCAACACTATTAGATCAACACTAGGTGTTGATTTGGTGAGGAGGATGCAAAAAGAAGAGATTCTTAACATTTGTGGGTGTGTTTTGACCATGTGCATGGATGCATGGGGGGTCAACAATGGCAGCACAAGGTATGCACATTGAGAACCCAGGTTCACTTAATGTGAAAATTAAAATTTTGGATGATATTAAAGAACCTTTTGTTACTGTCGTATTCAAAGTCTAAATATAATAGCCATGTGCCATGTGCGAAATGAAAGTAGAAGATTTAATAGCCCAAATAAAATTTTGGGAGAGGTTAAATATTTTGATGAGAAACATGGTGTGATGGATGTTCAGTTTCATGGCTTCATGTTAGATGAGGCCAGTTGGAATTCAATTGAGAAAGTTCATGTCATTAACTAGAATAGGAAGGTTGTTTTTCATTATAAAAGTTATGCAACAACTCCTTCAAGCAATGCACAAGTATATGTAGTTTGTATACACAAACCATAACATTATCTGCCAACCACAACTCTCTCTGATGGAACGCATCCAAATTTTGTCTCATTCTAGAAACCACAAGGTTGTTTGAGTTGCTGTGTTGGGAAGTTGGTAAATCATTTTTTTGGGGTGGAGACAATTATAACAATTTTCTATTATTGAAAAACTTTTTGTTCATATGATAGAAAAGATTGCAAGTATATACTTTAATTTGCTAGTTTGGCATCACACTTGTGGAAGCTCTTGGCTCTGTAAAATATTTTCATGCTCTAAGTCTCCTTTGAAATCTATTTTGACATTCAAGTTCAATCTCTTAGGATAAGGAGAGTAAGGTTTTATGAGCTATTGCAAGCATATTGCTTTTGACATGTGTTTTTTTGGGTTGGAAATAATTAATGCAGGAGTCACAACAAACATTTATGAAATCCTAGTATTTGTTAATTTGAACAAGGGAGCAAGGGTAAATAATGTTTGGGGTGAATGTATAGCTAGCCACTAGCTATATTTTTATAGGGTTAAAAACTCGCAAAACTCGCAAAAAAGAAACTCGCAAAGTGCCAAGGCCCTGACCATTGGATTATATTTGTTTACAATTGACCATAGCCTTCCTTAAATTATTTATAATGAAATAATATATTAACACTATTCCAATTGATGACTTTGTAAGAAAATCATACAACATCTATGCTCAACAAATAACAAGATCTCATACGCAAGAGAGAAAACAAGATAGTATGGAGAATCAAAAATTTGATTACTGTAGAACTGATACAATAGATGGCACTGCCTCCCAACCGTGCGCTCCTGTGAAAGAAGCTTCAATGGTGTGCTAGAAATAGTAGAAGATGGAGGCTGGATGCTAAGGAATCACAGTTGCTATAGCTAGTGATGAAATGTGCTTCACAGTCTTGCTCTTATATAGCCACCAGTCATAGTCGGTTAGGCTCAATTGGGTGACCGACCCAGTCTACCCAAAATGGTCAACTGGGGGTGGGTCCTGAAATAGGCCATCGACCATACGATAGAACTGATGCGCAAAACATGGCAACTAACCTATGGCCTCCATTCGGCCCAGAGCCATCCGAGATCATCTGAAGCTCCAAACAGGCCCTGCAACTCGAGAGTGGGCTGCCCCGAAAAATGCTCCATCTACCCTCAGTGCGGTCAATCAAGGGATGCCTTCCCGCACTTGCATGTAGCCTAGTTGGTGGTGTGCCAAATCTATCTGAAGCCGTCTAGCCATCAGGCCAGACATGGCCCCCATCTGGTCTCCAAACTAGGACCTACCGGATAACCAAGCTACTCAAATGCCTTCTCCTCATATGGGGGGCTTACAAGTAGAGTTAGCTGGTTCCCACGTAGTTACATGAGAGTGGAGCCTTGATATCTAACACCCCCCCTCAATGTCCACCCGCAAGTGAACTTACTTTTTCGGCCCAATGCCAAGTCGATGAAGATGCCTCTCCAGCAAGTCTCTTCCAATAGCCTTCGTGAAGATGTCCGTAGCATTCTCTGTAGTTAGACAGTACACCAAGTCTACCTCTCCATCCATGATGAGCTCATGTACAAAGTGATATTGAATCTCAATGTGTTTTGTGCGAGCGTGGAACACCGGGTTCTTTGTAATCGCCATGCAACTCTGATTGTCACATGATAACTGTGTAGGCTTGTTCTACACTGCACCCATGTCCCCCAAAATCCTCCTCAACCACACTGCCTCGGAAGAAGCAAAGCATGCAGATTTGTACTCGGCCTCGGTAGAAGGAAGAGCAATTGTGGGTTGCTTCTTGATGACCCATGACACAACTCCAGATCCAAGTGAGAAACAGTACCTTGTCACTGATCTCTTGCTGTCCATGTCTCCTGCCCAATCTGAGTCTCAGAATCCGGTCAAGATGTTGCCCTTGGTATAGGTGATGCCATAATCAAAATGGGCTCCTCCTGAACCCGTTTTGCAGAAAGTAGGCATCAATTCGCTGGTACCACGTGCATGGGGCCTATTTCAGCACGTAAAGTGCCTTCTTCAGTTTGCAGACTTAACCTTCTAAACCGGGGATCTCAAAACCTGGTGGTTGTTCCACGTATACCTCCTCCTTGAGATCTCCATTCAGAAAGGTGGATTTCACATCCATCTAAAACACGGGCCAACTTCCCTGGGCAGCTAAAGCCAAAACACTACGACTTCTGGTTAGTCGAGTTGTGGGAGCAAAAGTATCTTGATAATCAAAACCATGTACCTATGCAAATCCTTTTGCCATGAGTCGAGCCTTGTACTTATCCAACGTGCTGTCGGACTTGTACTTGGTCTTGTACACCCACTTGGTTCTAATTACCTTGCATTTTGGTCGTCGATCCACAAGGTCCCAAGTGTTGTTTTTCATTATGGAGCCAGACTCTAACTGCATAGCCTCCATCCACCTATCATCGCCCTGTGCCTCTTCAAGACACTTTGGTTCATCAGCACGGATCACTTTTGTCATCAAAGCATAGTTGACCAAGTGTTCCTGTGGCCTTCTTTGCTCCTCTAATCTCTTGGACCGGTAGTGTTTGGATGGTTCCTCCTCAATGGCTGGAGGTTCTTTTCTATCCAAAAGCTACTTTACCCACTTCAGGAATGGCTGTTACCATTGTGGTTCTATAAGCTCTTCTTCATCTTCTTTGTCTTGAATCTTCTCAAGCACCGTTGGGGGAGTTTGGTCTGCTATTGGTGGCGGTACTGGATGGATATCCTGGTCCTCTTTGTCTGAGAAGGAAGCATCCTTCTCCAATTGATGCGGCTGTCCTGAGAAGACCACATCGTGACTTACAATTATTACCTTCTTAGTAACAGGGTTATAGAAACGGTAACCCTTTGCCTCTTAGCCCAAGAAAATACACTTCCAGCTCTTCGGTTCCCATTTGGTCCTGGTAGCATCAGGGATATGCACAAAACAGTCACATCCAAATACTCTGAAATGTGCAGCTGAAGGTTCCTTACCAGAAAAGGCTTGCAGTGGAGTCATTCCATTCATAGCCTTCGTGTAGCTATGATTCAGGATGTAAACTACAGTGTTACATGCTTCAGCCCATAAAGTCTTTGGCAAATCTTTCCCTTTTATCATACTCCAGCCCATTTCATAGATGACATGGATCTTGCGTTCTGCTACTCCATTTTTCTATGATGTATGTGGTGGGGGTTTCTGCCTCTTGATCCCGTGACTTTTGCAATAACTTTCGAATTCAGTCGATGTGAACTCTCCACCTCTATCTGATCTCAGCTTCTTCACCTTCCTCCCCGATTCTTTCTCAACCATTACATGCCATTCCTTGAACCTACTGAAAGCCTCTTCTTTCATCTTCAGGAAGTATATCCATATCCTTCTATTGTAGTCATCGATTAGTGTCATGTAGTAGGAACCACCCAAAGCTTCTATCTCCATCTTTCCACAGAGGTCCGTGTGAACGAGCTCTAGAGGAGCCTTTGCCCTGCTGGCCTCTTTAGGAAAGGGCTGCCGATGCTACTTGCCCATCATGCAAGCTTCACATACATCGGGCAGATCTGAAATTTTTGGTAGGTCTGCAATCATTCCACTTTTATGCATCTCATTCAAAGAACTAAGTTTTAGATGACCAAACCTCTCATGCCACAGCTTAGTGTTCTTCACATCCGCTCGAGCACTAAAAGCTGAGAGTTCGTGAATGTTGCGCCATGTACCTTTACCAACAACCTTTCCTTGAAGATCTAGGATCTGTGCACCATTCTTATTGAATTGAACTTTGAGGTCTCGATCTGTGATCGTGGAAATGGACAACAAGTTCCTCTTGATATCTGGCACATAAAGAACATTGGACAACAGTTTTACAACTCCATCTGACTTGAGAGCAATCGTACCTTTTCCTTTTGCTAGACATTTTGCATCATTGCTGATTGCTACCAGGATGTCATTCCCTACCGGCTGTAGAGAGGTATACCAGTCCTTCTGACCGGTCATGTGGCACGATGCACTAGTGTCAATGATCCAAGGTTCATCCGCAGGTACATGAACTGCCTCCGTGCAAATCTCCTCAATTGCGACGAACAGCTACTGCCTTCGTGCAAATCTCCTCAATTGCGACGAATAGCTCTATCAGTACTACCTGCGTGCTATTGCTGGACTCTTTCTTTACTCCATTCTTCTCATTTGCAATCTTCTTTCGGCACTCATTCTGCTTGTGCCCTGCCTTGTTGCAATAGAAGCACTTGATCTTCTTCTTTCTCTTTTTATCATCAGAAGAAGATGCGTTACTAGAGTCCTTACCCTTACCTTTCTTTGATCCAGTCCAGAAAGTCGAATCTTCTCTAGTCCTCGTCTTTTGACACATCTCCTCCTCCAGAAGCATCATGCTGAAATCCTCAAAGTTGAGGGGCGGATTTCTGTTCTGCGTATTCAGCACTGTAACAAGACCATCGTACTTTGGTGGGAGAATCCGTATGCACCTTCGTGCTAGATTCTCACTGGTGATGGTGATGCCAATCGCAGTCATCTGATCGTGTAGATTCTTCACCCTAGTGATGAACTTATCTATCGGTTCAGACTCAGACAACTTCTTGTTCGCGAGTTGAGTCTCGAGATTCTGAATCCCATCTGATTCGTGGTCTCATACTGATTTTTCAAGACTGTCCATGCCTCCTCCGCTATGGTGACATGTTGAATTAACGCCATGATAGAATCACTTACACTGCAGACAATAGAACACAGTGCATCTGCATTTCTTCTTGCCCATGCAAGAATCTCATCCATAGTTGGTAGTATCTATTGTCCTGCATTCGCTGGATCCGGTCTCGCAATTGGCCTCACGTCCATTCTAGTAGCGCTTAGGATGGTCTTTATCTTGAACTTCTAGAGTGGATAGTTAGAGCCGTCTAACTTTCCACTTTTGTCGAATGGTGGGATTCGCAGTCTTGCGGGCTGGGCCATCTCTCACAATCTGCTCGCAAACAGAAACACACTACCAAATCTTCTTGCTAGAGTCTAGGCTCTGATACCATGTAAGAAAATAATACAACATTTCTGCTCAATAGATAATAGGATCTCGTACGCAAGAGAGAAAACAAGATAGTATGGAGAATTAAAAATTTGATTACTATAGAACTGATACAGTAGATGGCACTGCCTCCCAACCGTGCGCTCCTATGAAAGAAGCTTCGATGGCATGCTGGAAATAGTAGAAGACGGAGGCTGGATGCTAAGGAATCAGGGTTGCTATAGCCAGTGATGAAATGGGCTCCACTGGCTTGCTCTTATATAGCCACTAGTCATAGTTAGTTAGGCTCAATTGGGTGACTGACCTAGTTCGCCCAAAATGGTCGACTAGGGGTCGGTCTCGAAATAGGCCACCGACCATACGATAGAACTAGTGCACAAAAAAGAGCAACTAACCTATGGCCTCTGTTCGGCTTAGAGCCATCCGGGATCATCTGAGGCTCCAAACTAGCCCCGCAACCCAAGAGTGGGCTGCCCTGAGAAATGCTGCATCTACCCTCAGTGCAGTCAGTCAAGGGATGCCTTCCCACACTTGCATGTAGCCCAGTTGGTGATGTGCCAACTCTATCTGAAGCCATCGAGCCATCAGGCCACACATGGCCCCCATCTGGTGTCCAAACTAGGACCTACCGGATAACCGAGCTACTCAAATGCCTTCTCCTCATATGGGGGGGCTACAAGTAGAGTTAACTAGTTCCCGTGTAGTTACACGAGAGTGGAGCATTGATATCTAACAGACTTTAGGATTGCATGTGATGGATTTAGGGATTGCATAGTGCAAAATAATTATGAACATTGGATGCATATAAATTAATCCCTAAGCATTTAAATAAATGAATTCCACTAGATCATATAGTACACCATCATAGAACTTCAATGAACCTAAAACAAATGCATATATTTCCATCATAAAGAGATTGTATACATATATTTCTATCATAAAGAGAATGTATAACTTCATTCAATGTCATGGTCCTCGATACAACTGTCCTAAGCCCAACACCATGTACAATTACATTGATAGTTGGGCTTTACAAAGTGGACAAATTGATGTAGTTGGCAAGTAATCTACTAGACAATAAAGATTTATGGCCGCAAGGTAGAGAGTAATAGCCATTACAATTATCAAACAAGCATTGGCATATTGGGCACAAGCAATTTTCTGGGCTATCGAAGGGAAGGGGTTCCACGGCATACGGTTGTGAGGATGGATGGCAACAAATAGCTAACTGCACCTCCATGCTTGCATCTTCGATGTGTTGCACGTGTTTGTGGGCCTCTCAATGCAACCACGTGTTGAGGTCCTCCAAGCTCTTCAATTGGGCACATAGAGCAATAATATCATTCTGCAACTCTGGCTCAGTTCGCAATCTTTCATTCTCTAGGTGTTGGACCTGCTCGGGCCACGTTCTCTTCGTGAAGTTGCACCACTTGTTGCTCTAGTGGGCCACGCACACCCTCCAATGCCTTGGACAATTGTGATTGGGTGATCGTCACTTCTATACAACCACGTGTACACTTGTCCTTATAAGAGGAGAAGTCCACATGTATACCCTTAATGAAGTGCACGTATAAGAATATGGCAAAGCACTATTGCCACTTCATTATGGTGTGGGGGCTTTCCATATACCTCGATGTAGATTTGCCTGGCATTTTGCTAAATTTGTTTGTCTTAGCAATTGGCTATCTTCCACCTCTCGTGCTGGTCCAAACGTTGGATTGGGGTGTTTCCATCTCCCTCTGTTCTTCTACATCTCCTCGCCCAACTTCCTGAGGCTGCCTCTTCATCTGCCTCTAAGGGCCAGATTTCCTGGAGCTCTTGTTTGGAGACTAATTTGTTTACTTATTTCCATTGCATGCTTGCAAAACCAATGCCCATGGTGTTGATTGCTAGTCAAATACTTATTGGAAATATCTTTAAACCAAAATTGAATTATTAAACATACAGACCTCTAGGTTCAGCATACCTAGATATATGTGTAGTAAGCTCTGGCACATGCACGAGTGTCGCTCGATCTATAACCATAGATGCTCAGCACATCGAGCCTCCTCTTGCATCAATGGATGCTTGCCTGCTCTTCTGGAGACTTTCTCCTCCCTATGTAGAGGAGGAGTATCCTCTCCTTGTGACATTTTCAAATAGTGTAGTGCATATACTATAGTTCAGATAGCACAATATAGATAAATGCCCTAAGTGTAGAATGCAAAGTCTGCATGCATCAAATTCAATATTTGTGAGTTCATCTTGTGTGAGATAGGACACAAGATGCAAATGTCACGTGCAATATGCTTGATGAAAGATGAAGATGTTACATATGCTATGCAAAATGTACATGTTGCAATCTTGGATAAATGCTTTCAAAT
Source organism: Dipteris shenzhenensis (assembly GCF_047967505.1). Classification (NCBI taxonomy): domain Eukaryota; kingdom Viridiplantae; phylum Streptophyta; class Polypodiopsida; order Gleicheniales; family Dipteridaceae; genus Dipteris; species Dipteris shenzhenensis. The sequence continues at coordinate 37,282,401 of NC_141620.1, forward strand.
GTTGTAATATTTACATAATATAAAAGGCCATACATCCACAACATAAATGGAATATTTTTGAATTATAAATGCTTTCAAGCCGAATAATTTTGTTTTTGAACAAGAAGTTTATTACGATAAGTTTGATAGACACAAGGTGTCCCAAAAATATTACAAGGCAAAAAATGTGGCTTATGTTGCAAGCCTAAGGGCAAGAGACATCTCTTCCATAGTGCAAGAGAGAGAGTGTGTGAGAGATATAGATAGCAATTAGAGTGTGGAAGAGAGACTGAGTGAGAGAGAGAGAGGGAGAGGGGGGGGGAGAGAGAGAGAGAGAGAGAGAGAGAGAGAGAGAGAGAGAGAGAGAGAGAGAGCAGTCAAGGACATAAAGGGACACAAATAATGCTAGAGGAAAATAGAGAAAAAGAGATGAGAAAAAAAGAGAGAAAAAGAGAGGAGATAAGAGAAGAAAATTACCACGAAAAGAGAAGGAAAGAGAGGATAAAAGAGAGAAGGAAAAAGAGAGACAAGGTGAGATAAAGAGGGGATAAAAGAGAGGAAAATAGAGAGAAGGAAAGAGAGGAGAAAAGAGAGGAGAAAAGAGAAGAAAAGAGAGGAGAAAGGAGAGAAAAAGAGAATGCAATCCCTGATTTTCTCACGAATGCAATCCCTTTCTTCAATCATGGTTTCCCTTTCCATCGTTTATGCAATCCCTTTCTTCAATCATGCAATCCCTTTCCATCATTCATGCAATCCCTTTCTTCATTTATGCAATCACTTATTTCCATCATTCAATATGCAATCCTTTTCTTGGAAGTGGAAGTGGAAGGGGAAGGGAAAGAGAAGGAAAAGGAAGGGGAAAGGGAAGAACAGATAAGACTGTCGGAGCGCATCTATAGATGCATCTATAGATGCAACTGTCTGTTTTTCCAAAAGACAAACGTATCTATAGACGCGCTCCGACAGACACCTTTTTCTAAGAATTTGAAAAAGACATGCACCCAACCACACTAGTACAAAAAACATCCGTTTGACCTGCATACGACAAAGGACTAATTCAAAGAGAGCAACTTCCAAAGAAGATCAATTGTCAAGAGACTTACCTTGGATAGAGGTATGGAAGCTTCTTATCCTTCTTCAAAGTTGCTTCTCTTTCTTCTCTTCCTTGTTCACCCTCTGCTTCGCTTTCTTCTTGTGCTTGTTCACCCTCTTCTTTTGTGTGCTTGGGGATGATTGTGTAAGCCTGGAGATGAGTGTGGGTGCTTGGAGATAAGTGTGGATGTTCGGAGCTGTCTGTTAATAGGAAAGCAAGCTGTGCGATGTTAAAAGTATGTGAAGAAAAGCAAGCGTGCTAAAAGTAGGTTCAAAAATCAGCTCATAGTTTGCGTGTCTATTTGCACATCTATCTACACATCTATCTACACGTCTATCTGTGCATCTATCAATGCATCTAAAGTAAGTTTTAGACGTGCCTATAGATGTGCTCCATAGTATAGATACGGTGTTAAACGCACTTTTAGATGCTCCACAGAGTTTTGACATTTACAACTCATCCAAGAATAAAATTTTTGGGTTGTTTATATGTAGGGTGTCTTCATCTTCAACAAGTAGCTCCAATGAGGATGAATCCCTTTGTATCCACCATCATGAAATGTGGTTGGAGCAAAAAATCAAATGCATGTGTGATCGATGTCGAGGAAACATGTATTGTGCACGCAGAATTACACTCAATCACGTCTCAAAGTATGGAGAATGGAATGTGACCGTAAACATGGTAAGTGTTAAAGAGTTAAGGTTGATTGAAATACATATGGGTGTTCATGTGTTTGAGTTATGATCCCATTTTAATTTGATATAGGATGCAGTACCACACCTGCATATGTTGCCCTATGCTTGTCGTGAGGAGGTGCAGCATCAAAGATTTGAGGTGGGATCTTCAGGAGGGACCGTTATGGATGCATGGAGTGATGGTGATAGTAGCCCTCCGCCATTACCTCATGAGGCCATGGAGGAGGAGGTGTTTGATGATATGGTGTGGGATTTATATATCCATCAATCCTCAGGTAGGGATGATTGCATGGAGCAGGACGATCTTTTTACCATAGCATCGACTCCATTGTTTGAGGGGTGCACATTCTTTGTTCGATGTGCCTCCCTTGAGTTACTAAACTTGCAGACCATCTATGGATGGAGCAATGCAACTTTGAATGCATTACTCAAGTAAGCTTTAAAGTCTATTTTGCAAACATGGTGAATTATGCTAGTGGGTCAAATACTCGAATGCTTTTTCTCATTTATGGTCTTCACGTGTAGGCTATTGTATAAACTGCTTCCAAGGGAGAATAAATTACTAACCTCAAGAGAGATGGCATAGCAATATGTGACCTCTCTTGGAGGATTAGATTACAAGCGCATCCATGCATGCGTCAACGATTGCATCCTATTTTGTGGACAACTTAAGGATACAAGAGAGTGTCCTACTTATGGAGAGGCAAGATATAGAGCAGATCTCAAAACTTTGGATGTGCCTCATAAGGTTCTGTGACATTCTCCCATAATCCCTCGCATCCGGCATATGTTTAAGTGCAAATCCATTACAGTAGAGCTCATGTCATGGCATTCCTCCCATCGATCAACCAATGGCAAGTGGAGAACTCCTACAGACATTCCTGCATGGAAGCATATTGAAGACACATGTCCAAGCTTCAAGGAAGAACCTAGCAGCTTAAGACTTGGATTGGGTATGGATGGTGTGAACCCATTTGGTCTCAAAAGCATCTCTTACAGTGTATGGCTAGTGATATTGGTGAATTATAATGTCAAAAATCCTAATGTTTATTTGGAGCCTTTGATTGACAAGCTAGAGATACTTTAGAGAGGTATCGAGGTGCATGATGTGAGCAGGCCTCCCTCGTCATAAGACTTCAACTACAAAGTAGTCTTGATGTGGACGATGCATGACTTCCTAGGCTATGGCGAGTGTTCAGGTAAGCATTGCACTTTTAATTATGAGTAGGCAATTGATGTGCCACCCTAAACCCACCTTGAACTCTTAATTGTGTCTATTGTTCAAGTCTCACTACATCAGGTTGAATTGCTTCTATTGTTCAAGCATTGAATAAGGTCATCTATGAGAATCACCATCGATTTCTCCCACCTGATCATCCTAGATATGTCACCCCTTGGAATGAAGTCTCCCCATAGTCACTCACTACGAGAGATTGGATGAGAATTTGGGACGGATCCATGACTCCTCCACCACTTGGCATGAGCCGGTAAGGGTTTGCAACTATTGTGTGCTACGTTGGCTGGAAATAAAGATTGCACGCTAACAACAACTTTTCTTTAGATACTCCATCTTTTATCATTTACCATATTGGTCCCACCTCAAGATCAATCACCTGCTTGATCCCATGCATATCTTCATGAATGTGGCATCTACCATTTGGGAACATTTAAATGTGACACAAGATTCCGTATGCATAAGGGAGGATCTACGCACCATTGGGAGGATGTGTGAAGCTTGGCCACAAGAGAGGCCAAATGGATATGTCTTTTTACCTTGTGCACCGTGGAGGTTATCAAAGCTAGAGATTGTGGTGGTGAAGTGAGCTATCACTACAATTCGTACTCCCACTGGATGCATGAGGTGTTTGAAGGGGGCCTTCACAAAGAGCAAGAAAAGAGGTGTAGAGAATTATAGGCACAAGATGCTCCAAGTAAGTATTTTATGTGCATAAAGTCTTTTTCCTTCCAAATTTGTGAGTGAATTAGAAGCAACTAATCAACCATTCCTCGTGTGTTCAGTTCATACTACCTACTAGCATTTCTCAGAGTGCATCAAAGGATGTGAAGGATTGTATTTACAAGATGGGCGAGCTTGTACTGAGGTACTTTACAAGATACAAAATGTAAATATTGTATTTACAAGATGGGCAATCTTGTGAGGTACTTTACAAGATGCAAGGTGTTCATATTGCTAATATTGCGTACTTTTTCCTTTCTAGGTATGTGAGCTCAAAGGAAATAGATCCCACCACACTTGAGAATGCTCGAGTTATGTTAGTGGAGGTGGTTTGTTTAGTGGAGGAGACATTTCCACGTTCTATTCTCACAAGCCAACTACATCTCATAGTGCATTTGCTGGATGAGATTGCTATATGCGGTACTGTACATGCACAATGGTTGTTCGTCCTCAAGCACTTCATGAAGACCTTGAAGGGTTTTGTGAGACAAAATGCATGACCCAAAGGTAGCATGGCTGAGGGTTGCTTGGTACAAGAGTCACTTGTATATATTTCTGAGTTTCTTGTTGATGTGGATAGCTCTCTCCCACAACTATGGAGAGATGATGAAGACCTAAGGATGACCTCTATTGTGCCTCAAGGGAAAGGACGCAACAAAGTAATAGACATGGAGTTGCTTAATAATATAAACCTCTATTGCGTGCTTAATAGTGATGTGATGAAAAGATGGGTGACAAGATACGAGGATGCAAAGGCAAGAAGACAAGGAGAAAGGGCCCTCTTTTGTACACACCATGGATCTCGTGTGCCATACCCTCAGCATCTAAGCACACTTCCAAAGGATATTCATGTGAATTGCCTACTTGACAAAATGGAGAGAGCAGAGAGAGATGAGGGGATGCATATCACAATGGAAGAATGGGAGTATGCTAGGGGATGCATGAGCAAGGTCAGTATATAGAATGTTATGCATTAGTTAGGAGCTTTCAACAATTTAGATTGCTTATTTAATTGATTTTGTCTTGGTGTAGTGTACTATTTTCAATGCTATATGGTGTAAGGGCAAGCATTTTTGAACACAACAGATTTATGATAAGAGAAACACACAAGATTGTGGCGTCATTGCTAGCTTTGAGGGAACCAATGGAAGCATGGATGATTATTGTGGCATAATCCAATATATTATTAAGCTTGACTTTCGACGCTTCTTTGTGTATGTTTTGGATGTAAAGTGGTTTAAGGACATGGTGGAAAGAGGCCCTAATGCAACAATCAAACAACATTCAAGTGGATTTGTGACTATTGACTCCACAAAGTTTTGGCAAAGTAAGGACACACTAGTACTACCGCAACAATGTGAACAGGTATTGTACACACATATAAAAATACTCACTTTTAAATATTTGATACCTTTGATGCAAGGAAAATAACATGATTGTATTTGTGTTTGAATTAGGTTGTCTATCAACCAATGGTGGATAATAATAGGTGGTGGCATGTCATACCTATTACACCACATTCCAAAGTGATGTATAGTACATTTACTAATATGGAGCGTATGGAGGATGATCATGGCCATGGAGGTGATGATGACCGTGATACGAGAGAGGAGGATGATCATGAGATAGGAGATACAGATATTGAGGCCATTACCCATGAGGATGATCCTACCATTGGTGATGCTAATTTTGATGAGCACATGAGTAGCACAAGTAGTAGTGGGTTGAATGTACTTGTGGATCTCAACACTAGGTGTCTGATTCTCTTTCAACGATTGTCACTGAAAAGCTTGACAAGAACAACTTCCAAGCATGGAAATTTAGAATGACAAATTTCCTTTAGGGAAAAGGCTATTGGGAGTTCATTAATGGAGCTGAATAAGAACCAGTTATTCCTAATATTCCCAATCAACAAGAGTTCCAGGCATTTAAAGGCTGGCATGAGAGAGCCAAAAAAGTTATGTACTGGCTGTCTATCAGTATTTCACATTCTATGATTGTGCATATTCAGGATGCAAGCACGCCCAAGGAAGTGTGGGATACTTTGACAAAAATGTATAGCACAAATACACAAGCCAAGAAAATGCAGCTCAAGCAGGAGTTGCATAATGTGCAAAGAGAAAATATGAGCATCAATGACTACCACATGAAGGTGAAGAAGATTGCAGATGCACTTGCTTCTATTGGGTCACTAGTGGAAGATGGTGATTTAGTTTTTGTGACCTTGAATGGTCTACGAAAGGATTATGCACAATTTCAGACATCCATTGCCGTCTGTGAGAATTTTCCTGATTTTAAGGAGTTGATTGCTCTTCTAATTTTTGAAGAGTAGAGAAATGGTGGTGCATCTTCTTGAGGAGGAACTTCAAAAGAAGCTGTCTTCTACTCAAATGCTAGAAGAGCTAGAGGTAGAGGTAGAACAGGCCGATTTGGAGGCCGTGGCAGAAATCAGAATATGTAGCAAATTCAAGAAAACCAATCCTATGGAGGAGGACATGGTAACTTTAGAGGTAGGGGGAGCCAAAGAGGTCGTCGTGGATGGAAGAGAGGCCAAAATGCAAACAGCAATGTTGAATGCTACTACTATGGTAAAATGGGTCATATGGTTAAAGATTGCTATAAAAAGCAGAATGACATCATGACTAGAAGATTGCATTGGAATTAATCCACTCTAATGTGTTGACTACTAAAGCTGCATCTATTGGAGGCTGTCATTATTTTGTCACTTTTATTGATGACTACAGCAAAAAAGTTTGGGTTTATTTTATGAAAAAGAAAAGTGAAGCGTTTGGGAATTTCAAAGCTTTTAAAGCTATGGTTGAAAAAGAAACAGGCCTCCAAATAAAATGCCTAAGTTTAGATGGAGGGGGAGAGTACCTCTCAAATGAGTTTGCAAGTTTCTTGCAGGAGCATGGCATAAAGTAGCAATATTCAAGCAGTCATACCCCACAACAAAATCGACTTATAGAAAAGAAAAATAGGCATATTGGAGAGTTATCTCGTGCCATGCTCAATGAAAAAGACCTGCCAGATTATTATTGGGCTAAAGCAATTGCTACAGCAGTTTACATAATGAACAGGACTCCTAGTATACTGGTAGGAAACCAGATATTTCTCATTTGAAATTTTTTGGTTGCATTGCCTATGTTCATGTGCCAGATTAGTTGAGATCCAAGTTGGATCCAAAAGCTGAGAAGTGCATCTTTATTGGTTATTCTCTCTAGTAGAAAGGGTATAGATGCTATAACCCTTCTACTTGTAAGTTTATAGTGAGCAGAGATGTTGTTTTTTATTAGATGAGCAGCTGGTATAAACTAGTAAATGTGATTGATGATGTAGATGCACAAAATGGTAATGCTGCACAGAATTCACAGCAGTAATCACAAAATATTAGTGGAGATGTAGTGTCCTCAAGCAGTGGTTCACATACTTTGCCATGGATAGGCAGATTGAGATCAAGAGGACCTCCTCAAAGCAATGCAGATAGTGCTATGCAAGTATCACAAAAAGGAAAAGAGAAAGTAGATCAGCCCATGGTTGATGTGAATGCAGGTCACTCTAATGTGGATGGGGAATCCAGTGGCTCAAAACAAAGCCTTGATGATGAGTTGGGTATTCCTTCTATTGTTACACCTGGAGTAAGTCAGACAAGGGATGTTTTAAGAGAACCTAGTAGTGAGCCTATTTTGCATAGGTCTACCAGAGCTAGGTATCCTATGGATAGGATGAAATATGATGGATTTACAGCCATTCACTATGCCTATATGGTCAAAGTGATACATGAACCAGAACCCACTTCTTTTGAGCAAGCCATGGGAAAAGAAAAATATGAGAAAGCCATGGATGAAGAAATGGATGCCTTGGAAGCAAATGCTACATGGGAATTGGTGCCTTTACCTAAAGACAAGAATGCAATTGGCTGCAAGTGGGTTTATAAGGTGAAGCACAATGTAGATGGTTCTGTGAACAAATACAAGGCAAGATTAGTTGTCAAGGGGTATGCATAGACTATGGCATTGATTATGAAGAAATAGTCAGTCCAGTTGCAAGGATGGCAACCGTAAGAGTAGTCATTGCTATGGCTACATCAAAGGGATGGTCTTTACATCAGAAGGATGTAAAGAATGCTTTCTTGCATGGTGTATTGTAAGAAGAGGTCTATATGGAGTAGCCACCAGGTTATGTTCATGCTGTTCATCCTGAGTTTGTTTGCAGGTTGAAGAAAGCCTTGTATGGCTTGAAGCAAGCACCTAGAGCATGGTTTGACAAGATAGGATAGTATCTTGTCACTATTGGCTTTTAGATTTTCAAGGCAAATTTCTCACTTTGTGAGAAAAACAAATTAAGGAATTATGCTGCTTGTCATTTATGTTGATGATTTGATCATCACAGGTGATAGTGATGAAGATATCCTTCATGTGAAAATGCTATTGAAGTAGAAGTTTGAGATGAAGCATTTGGGAGAGCTATGTTACTTCTTGGGCATTGAGGTGATTAGATCCACAAGTGGGATATGGCTCTTGCAGAGGCAATATGGATTGGACATGCTGTCCAAATATGGGATGACAAGCTATAAGCCTATTTCAGTTCCTTTGGTCCAATAGAATGTGAAGCTGAGTGCAGATGCATCATTAGGGTGGACCATCAAAGTTTGGGGCTGGCAAGCGTAATATCACAACCTGTGAATGTAATTACATGCCAGCAGAAAGAGGCCACCAAGGACCCTAACATTCCAATCCAACCTAGATGACTTCTTAAAAAGAAAGCACAAGTGCCTCCACTTCCACCAAGCAATGAGCAGCCGAGCTCATCCACATCAACTCCCGAGTTTCAAATAACATAAGCTCTGTGCCCAAATGCAGAGGTGGAGAAGGCTCGTTTTCAGCCACTTCAACAATGGGCACAAAAAGGAAGAAGCTCAATGTGAGGCTGAGAAAAAAGCTCAAGACCCAATCCATGACTTGGCCCCACAAAGTATTGATACTGTACTCGAGCCTTTGTTCCAACAACAGACTCCAAAACATAATGTACCACCACGTCAACTTGAAGGAGCCACACTCTCTATCATCTTGAGTTGCTCTATGTCAATTTCCATCAGAATCGTCCTACAGAATTGTCCCAATCTCTGGGAGAGTTTCAAAGGATGGATTGAACTTCCAAATCCCTCTCCACCTATGGACAACATCGAAGATATCCCTATGCAGATGGGTGAGAGAGATGACATACACAACATTACTATGCCTTTGATCCACAAGGCATATAATGAAATCCAAGCCATAATGGATGGTGGAGCAAGTGTAAATGTCCTATCAAAGGAGCTCTACGATAAATGGGGTCTCCCACCAATGCAAAATGCTAATTTCAACATACGCCTTGCCGATGATTCACCGGCTAAACCCTTGGGAATAGTGAATGGTGTGTCCACAAAGGTCACAGGAGTCTACTTTTCCCTTCAATGCACAATCTTGGATCTTCGCAAAAAATCCTATCAAATCTTACTGGGACGTCCATGGTTACAGGAAGCATCAATCCTCCATGACTAGGGAATTGATAGACTGACAATCCAAAATTGCGACATCGCAGTCAAGGTGAATGTGGGGATAGGAGCTATAAAACCAATTGTGCCTAGAGCATTGGATGACACATCTTCAATGACAATCTCAAAGAGATCAGCTCCCCTACAATAGCATGCCACAGTGGGCGATTCACAAAGCAATGTCAATAACTGGATACAAACATTGGCAACCATCGACAACTGCCATTCATTAGACCCCATCTTCTCACAGATAGATGCTAAGGTGCTACAGGTAGATCCTCCATGCACACATGAAGAACCAATCAATCTAGAGATGCCATTCTTTATGGCTGACCTTGAGTAGGATAATGAACCTAAAGAAGGTACCCATACCAATGATGACTCAGACTTTCCTTGGGACCTTGAAACTGAGCATGAGAATGCTGAAATTGAAGATCAAGTCTATGACAATGACACAGCCATTCTGCATGCCCTAATGGCAGTCGAGCTTCCAAAAATTGAACCTCCAAACTCGAATTGTAGTAGAAGATCTGGCAAGAAAGCTAAAGGAGGAAATCGCAGAAAAGCCAAGGCCACACACTTTAATGAATTCAAACGCACCACAAAGTAAGCAAATTTTTAAAGATAGAGATGTGGATATGGAGATGCCACTACCAATGCCGGATCCAATTAATCCAGATGGATCTAGCGAAGAAGATGAAGATCACAATATGAGCCAAGAGAAAGATGCGCATAATGACATCGTACAGGAGGAAGATGGCGATCATGATATTGAGGAAGAAGATGATGATCATCAACCACACTTTATTGAAGAAGATGATTAAGTACTCTTAGGTGAACGTATGATGCTAGAGTATGAAGAGGATATAGGAGATCAACTCGGTATAGAGTTAGAGATAGACTTGTTTGGCACGTTAGACTTGGCTCAAGATGAAGCTGTTGATGTAAATGCTCTTTATTGATTTTTTTCATCTCAAACATGGACATGATTATGTGAGCTTCAAAGGCTTGATGTACATGCTCTTGTAATTTTATTCTCTCAAAGGCTCAAACATGTATGAAAAAGAAAAATTTGTAAAACGTGGCTATAGGAAACTGTTTTAGTGTCACTATATAGCGACCATTCACAAGTCTAATAAGTGTCGCTATATAGAGACCATTTACAAGTCCAATAAGTGTCGCTATATAGCGATGCTCTTTAAACATCACTATATAGTGATGTTTGCTTGAAGTTGCTATATAGCGACACTTAACGAATCCTGCTTTGGTTACCAACGATTACGCCCCATGCATGCTAAACATTGGTGCTTAAGCATCGGAATAGGGCCCAGGTGTAGTAGTGAGACACTTTTCCATCATTGCAAGATTATAGCACATGTTCCGATGCAAATCCATAGTGGAGTTGATGACTTAGCATGCATCTCATTGGTCCACTGATGACACATTGAGGATTCCCGCAAATTGTGCAGCTTGGAAGCACATAGACAATCAATGGCCAGACTTTGTGAGGGAGCCACGCAACTTACATCTAATTGGGCTCGCCATGGATGGCGTGAATCCTTTCGGGTTACACTCGACATCTTGGTCAACATGGCCCATAGTCTTGGTGAATTACAATATCCCACCATGGCTAACAAAAAGAAGGAACACCTCATGCTTGCACTACTTGTGCCAAGGAAGTACAAGGCAAAAAATATGGTGTGTACATGGCACCTTTGATAGAGGAGTTATAGATTTTATGGAGAGGAGTGCGAGTCTTTGATATTTCCAGAGCTCCTAGACATACCAATGATATTTTGGTCAGGGGTATTATGATGTGAACCATGCATGACTACCCAGGATATGGAGAGTGCACAGGTACGTGGTTGTGTCTTTACATGTATAATATAGGATTATGCTTTTATGACCCTCTTTCACATGCATGTCTTATACTAACACATTCATGCACACGTGCAGGACTTGTTACAAGTGGGTACCATGCTTGTCCTATTTGTGGACCGGGTTTGAAATCGCTTGCACGATACTGCAAACATATGAGGACAAATGTTTATGAAGGTCATGCTCGATACCTTCCGCTGGACTGTTGGAAAGCTGAAAGGAAAGCAAAGAGTGGACACAAACTTAGAATACTTGCATTACTTGGTTGTTTGTAGAATGAAGAAGAGTGAGGTCCTTAAGTAGGCACCTCATACATGCTCACTGGCATCACTGATGACTTCAGAGCTCCATAATCATCTCCTTAATCAGCTCCTAGATTCTCTCAATCATCCTATGTGGCTCTTCCATCACCTAACTATGCTTGTGGGCACCTAACTGTGCCTCTAGCACTCACACATAGAAACATAAGGTGTGCCTGAGGCATACACCTTGAGATATCCCAACAAACCCCCCCTCAAGGAAATGCCTCAGGCTATGTCAAGGATACATCTAGTCTCATAGTTTCTCATGCCATCTCATGGTGGTCAAGGATTAATCTATGGCTAGGTTCTCATGCTAGCAAGGGTTCCCTTGGGTGTAAGGTAAACAAAAAGGGATACAAAAAGACCTTCCAATGGTTATCTCCCCTGCATGTACATGCACACAATGTCTGCAGGAGGTACCATGGAGCAAAACATACACATGGCCTACATCATAAGGTGACCAGAGGTGTTTACAAAACACACAAAACACAATAGTTTATTTTCATTCATTTTGGAGGACTATTTGGGCTGAGTACCTTGACATAAAAAGAGAGATCTGGAGCATACATAGAGATGATTTAAAATGCATAATCTTCATGGGATGCCTCATCTTGTGGAGGCAAAATATCCATGTCAAGGCAAGGTCTTACCACATGGGCAGTGTCTAGTGCCTTATAAGATGGTACTATGATAGAACAAGTGGATCTGAAAATCATATCCTTCAAGAGAACAATTATCTTGTCATCTCCATAGTTGTGTAGAGAAGCATATCTTAGGTATCTAACCTTCATCTTTTTCTTGTACTTGGAGTCAAATAAAAGTGCCATGAGAGGGTAGATCTCTGGCTTTGTAGTTGCTTCCTTTTTGGCAACCATTGTTTTGGCAATCTTCAACAATGAAGTCAGGTTGACATTTTCATCCTTTGTAGCATAACAAGACATTGCTTTATGTTTTGGCTTTTCACATATTTTGCATAAGCAAGCCATGAGAGGGTCTAACCTAGGTATTGGGCAGTGTCTTCTCTCTTATAGGGCTTAGAATAACAACTGAAATGCTTCAAAATATAAGCATTTAATGTAGCAAAGTCTTGTGACCAAATTTCAAACAATGATGCTTCTTCTTACATGCTTCATAGAGGTGGCTAAAATGAATACTTTCCAATCAAACCAGGTCTAGCAATTCAAAACAAAACTGAAGCCACACTTGTACTAAAGTTATTGAAAGTTTCAAAAAACTAGAAATGCTAGAGTAGCATTTTATGTAGCATCATCTTCAAAAACTTGTCCAAAACTGTCAAAACCAAAAGGCTTAACTTGGAGGGCTTGTAGCTCACTCTTCAAAGCAAGGAAAAGAGGGCTTTCTAAAGCAAAAGAAAGCTCATATACCAGAGAGGGTCCAGCACAGAGGTTGGACGAAATGGTGCACACTTTTGCCCGGGGGAGTTGCTACAGGCTGAGCCTGAGTTTTGACGATTTCTCCCTCGTTACTAAACCAAATGAGCTGAAAAACGGCTCAAAATCTTCGTCTTGAGGTCACCCATCTACTCCTAAAAGGGCTCAGGCAATGGCAAAGCAGGCAAGGAGTATTGAGCAATAGAAGAAATTCGCTGTTTGGAGAATGGCAGCAAACAGAGACATTTTTTTTTCAATTGCTTGCAGGTGAAAGTTTGCCCATACTAGAGGAGTTTCCAGCTTTGAGGGTTTGGGCAATGGTTGTTTGTAGGCGGAGAACCAAGCTCTCTAAGATTTTGGGAAGGAGGAAGATGGGGAAGAAGAAGATGAAAAAGAAGATGATGATGTGGCAAAAATGGGCTCAAGGGGGATCAAAGGGCTCTGATACCATGTTGGAAAGCTGAAAGGAAAGCAAAGAGTGGACACAAACTCAGAATACTTGCATTACTTGGTTGTTTGTAGAATGAAGAAGAGTGAGGTCCTTAAGTAGGCACCTCATACATGCTCACTGACATCACTGATGACGTCAGAGCTCCACAATCATCTCCTTAATCAGCTCCTAGATTCTCTCAATCATCCTATGTGGCTCTTCCACCACCTAACTGTGCTTGTGGGCACCTAACTGTGCCTCTAGCACTCACACATAGAAACATAAGGTGTGCCTGAGGCATACACCTTGAGATATCCCAACATGGACCACCATCTCATGCGTGGAGGTCCGCTTGATCCATGACCACCATATTTGAAGGTAAGTGATTGGATTCAAGCTTGGAGGGTGAATGGAGAGGAACCTCCTCGTGATATAAAGAGGCCATTGATCTTTCACGAGCTTCCATATTGGGGTCAGTTACAAATAAATCATCTCTTGGATCCCATGCATATCTTCAAGAATGTGGGGGCTACTATTTGGGCACACTTGGTTGGTTCCAAAGACTCGAGAGGAGTGCGAGAAGACTTGTGTGCTATGAATAGGATGTCTCGTTTGTGGCCCCAAGTGCATGCTTCAAGAAAAGTTCTCCTCCCGAAAGCAACATGAATCCTCTCCACGAGAGAGGAGACAATGGTCAAGGAGGACATTGCCTCTTTTCAAACACCCATAGGATACATGCGTTGCTTGAAAGGAGCATTTTCAAAGGGACAATAAGCTTAGTGGGCTCAAGTTCCATGATTGGCACAAGGTCTTACAAATATTCTAAGCTATAGGATTAGTGTACTAATAATTGTGATGCATTAGTGTAATTATGATTATGTTATATTATTGACATGACTTATTTGTTGCTTTGATAGTTCATCCTCTCAATTGCAATAAAAGGGTACTTGCAAGAAGATGTTAGAAATGCTATATTTAAGATCAGTGGTATTGTGAGGTATGCTTACTATCAAATCGCATTGATTGCAGTTTCTTCAATTTAATATGAATAATTTGTGACTGATTATGAATATATCTTGCATGGGCATGTGAAATAGTTGGATATCTCAAAAAGAGATCTTCATATCGAGCATCGAGCAGGCTACGGTGGAATCCATCGAAGCCGTATGCTTGCTTTAGAAGCACTTTCCCTCAAGCATTATGACAACTCAAGTGCACTTGCTTGTGCACATAGATGATGAGGTTGCCATTGCAAGTAACGTTGATAGTCGGTGGATGTTTTTTCTCGAGCGGTTTATGAAAACTTTGAAGGGATTTGTAAGACAAATAGCAAGACTAGAACCAAGCATGGCAGAGGGATGGCTTGTGCAAGAGTCATTAGTATATATCACGGAGTTTCTTGCATCCATATACCGGAAGCTTGGCATAACAAGGATGATGATTGCATCATTGGCAAGGTTCTCCAAGGAAAAGGGATTGAAAGAAAGATGCACGCAGAGCAAATGGAGAAATTCAATAAGTTTTGTATCCTCAATAGCAAGGAGATGCAGAAGTGGATTGACAGATATGAAGCGGCCAAAGTAGAAAGAATAAATGCAAGGACGAGATTCAGAGTAATGTACACATGATCACAAAGATATCCACGAGATCTCGCCCTTCTCCCCACTCACATGTCACTTGATTGGCTACAACTGCCTCTATGTAAAGCCAAACGTGATGGAGAGACAATAAACAAGCATGAGTGAGAGTTATCATCTGGATGTATGATGCATGTAAGTTTCTTACCTCTTGACATAATTAAGTAATTATTTGTGGAAATATACGCTATAAAATAGATGCATCTTCATTGTTTTAATGATGCTCTTTTGTACTACAAAAAGTACAATGCATTATGGTCATATGGACGACATTTTCATGTGAAACACATCGATTCAAAGAGAGTCACGTATGATTGTGGAGTCATGGCTAACTTCACATAAGATAGCCAAGCAAGTGCTTCGGATACCAATCTTCTCTCCTCACACTTGGATTATTATGGAACCAGATGCAAAATCTATGAAATTGATTTCAAACGATTTAGTATTTTCATTTTTGATGTAAAATGGTTTAGAACTATTTACAACAGTCCCCATGCGATAGTGAGAAAAGACAGTAGTGGTTTCTTTGCAATAGACTCCACCAAACTTTGGACCGATGAAAGTGATACTTTTGTTCTTCCAGAGCATTGTGAGTAGGTGCATACTAATGATTTAATTAATTGAAGCTTTTGTTTTTAAAGATCCATTGATACATGTACTTAAGCATAATTTCATATATGTAATTGATGGCATTTGGCACCCATCTTCAATATAGGTGGTTTTTCATCGAGATCATTCTGATCCAAGATGGTGGTACGTGATCCAAGTTGCACCACAAAGTAAGAAAATTTTTGAAGACAAAGATGTGGATATGGAGATGCCACTACCAATGCCAGATCCAATTGATCCAGATGGATCTAGCGAAGAAGATGAAGATCGCAATATGAGCCAAGAGGAAGTTGTGCATAATGACATCGTATGAGAGAAAGATGGAGATCATGATATTGAGGAAGAAGATGACGATCATCAAGAATCAACACACTTTATTGAAGAAGATGATCAAGTACTCTTAGGTGAACGTATGATGCTAGAGTACGATGATGATATAGGAGATCAACTCGGTATATAGTTAGAGATAGACTTGTTTGGCACATTAGACTTGGCTTAGGAGCTGTTGATGTAAATGCTCTTTATTGATTTTTTTCATCTCAAACTTGGACATGAATATATAAGCTTTAAAATCTTGATGTATATGCTCTACATGTATCAAAAGGAAAAAAAATTGTCATTAGGAAAAACTATCTTTTAAGGTTAGTATGAGAAAAAACACTCTTTGTAAAACATTGCTATAGGAAACTATCTCAGTGTCACTATATAGCGACCATTCACAAGTCTAATAAGTGTCGCTACATAGCGACCATTTACAAGTCTAATAAAGGTCGCTATATAGCGACTCTGTTTAAAGGTCCCTATATAGTGACATTTGCCTAAAGTTGCTATATAGTGACCCTTAACAAATCCCGCTTTGGTTATCGACGATGATTAGTGCCCCCCGCATGCTAATCATTGGTCCTTAAGCGTCCGAATAGGACTCGTGTATAGTAGTGATAGTTCTAAACCATTTTCAAGACAACAAAAATGAAGATACTAAATTGTCTAAAATCAACTTCATAGAAGTCACGTATGGTCCCAAAATAATTAAAGTGCGAGGAGAGAAGATTGGTATCAGAAGCACTTACTCCGCTATCTTGTACAAGTTAGCCATGACTCCACAATCATATGTGACTCTCCCTGAATCGATGTGTTTCACATGAAAATGCCATGCATGTGACCACAATGTACTGTACTTTTGTACTATAAAAGAACCTAAATTTAAAAATCATGATGCATTTTTGTAGCGAAGGTCTGATGGATATGGCACCCTCCGCCTATGCATGACTCTAAATCTCGTCCTCTCATTTATTCTTTTTTCTTTGGCCTCTTCATATATCTCCACCCATCTTTGCATCTTGGGAGTATTGAGGACAAAAAACTTATTGAACTTCTTTTTGCTCTTTTTTTCAACCCCTTTACCTTGGGGACCCTCTGTAGTGACACAATCATCATCCTTGATGTTCCAAGCATGTTGTATTTCGGGATCCATGGGTACAAGAAACTATGTGATGTATACTAATGACTCTTGCACAAGCTATCCCTCTGCCATGATTGCTTCGGATCTAGCTCTTTGCCTTACAAATCCCTTCAAGGTTTTCATAAACTGTTCAAGGAAAAACATCCATCGACTATGAACGGTTCCTGCAATGGCAACCTCATCAACTATGTGTACAAGCAAGTGCACTTGAGTCATCATAATGCTTGAGGAAAAGTGCTTCTCAAGCAAGCACACAGCTTCAATAGAGTCCACCTTAGCCCTATTGATGCTTGATACAGACTCGATCTCTTTTTGTGAGATCCACCTATTCCACGTGCACCTATAAGATTCAATGTTTTCTACCGATCAGTGAAAAATATTGTATGAAATATAATGAAGGTGATATGATAGTAAGAATACCTCACAATGCCACTGATCTTGTAGATAGCTTTTCTAACATCTTCCGATAATCATCCTCTCACTGTAACTGGGAGGAAAAACTACCCAAG
This sequence comes from Dipteris shenzhenensis, assembly GCF_047967505.1. Lineage (NCBI taxonomy): Eukaryota > Viridiplantae > Streptophyta > Polypodiopsida > Gleicheniales > Dipteridaceae > Dipteris > Dipteris shenzhenensis. The sequence continues at coordinate 37,299,879 of NC_141620.1, forward strand.
AAACAAAGGAGTTATAACAATGTATCACAATCATATAAGTTACACAAAAGCATCATAATCTTAGGTTTACTAAGCATTCAAGATAACATATAGAATACCTGTAAGATCTTGTGCCAATCATAAGACTTGAGGCCACTAAGCATTAGGGGCGTTTTGGGGTCTCAAAAGGGCCTCCAATTAGTGTTTCTTAATAAATTCAAGGGATTAGAGAGCAACTTGAGGTATACCCATGAGAGTGCTCTGAGGTGTGGGTCAATGCCATGTTCAAGTTGACAAAATAGTGTCAAGACATATAACCCAGAGTTTGGACCCATGATCTTCACTCCCAACCCTTGATCTAAACTTCAATCCAAGGGATACATTCAAGTTTTAGGTAAAGCATGCCCAGACATTAGATCAAGGGGTAGATATAAGGGATACCATCAAAGGATAGAAGGATCAAATCTCCACCCTTGATCAACACAAAGATATATTGGACAAGATGAGAGGAAAATGCGCTTCAATATGGGCCATAGATTTGCTAGTAGATCCAAGGGAGGACATGACTAGAAATGGCGCTTCAATCAGAGCCCTAGATTTAGAAGTAGATCAATGGATGAGATGAGGGGAAAAGGCACTTAAATACAGGCCCTTGACTTGCAAGTGGGAAATGGTGCTTCAATCCAAGACATCCAAAATGCACTTCAATCCTAGCCCTCCAAAATGTGCTTCAATCTCCACCCTCCATTAGGTGTCTCCATTTCCTACATTGATCTTGGACTTGAATAAAGGGCCCATATTAAAACCTGCCTTTCCCCTCTTAATGAGTCCTCCCCAAAGTAAAATTTTGCCTTTTGGAGCCCATCAAAGTGCATCCACCATCCACTAAAGGCATCCTAGATCTTTGATTTATCCACCATCACCTCCATCCAAAGGCCAAGGCTAAGGTACCTATGTTAGTTGAGTCAAGGCTACAGGTCCATTAGCCCATGGTTTACCATTGTAAGTTAATTTCTAATTAAGTTAACCCATTTCTTAATCCATTCCTTATGATGCCCTTTTGAGACCCCAAATCTCGTCTAATGCTTATTGTCCTTTGTAAATGCTCCCCTCAGGCAACACATGTGTCCCATGGGTGTCTGAAAAGATGCAATGCTTTCCTTCACCCTTGCCTCCTCTACCTTTGAAAGGATACATGGTGCCCTCTGATGGGAAATTTCTTCTAGGAGGACACTCTTAGGTTCTTGAACCATCCTTTTGAGTTGTAGATCCATGCTCTCTGGTTTTATGCTCACGCTCTTGGGGAAACACGTCAAACATCCTACCAATCTCATGCAAGTCTTCTCTCACTCCCCTTGTGTCTATGTCTTACAAACCAATTGTGCCAAAATAGAAGCCCCCACATTCTTGAAGATATGCATGGGTTCAAAGAGGTCATTGATTTGTAACTTGCCCCAATATGGAAGCTTGTGAAAGATATACAGCCAGTCCATACCAAGAGGAGTCTCCTCACTATTAGCTCTCCAATCTAAATCCATTCACTTTCCTTCCTATGGAGTGGTGATGGATAAAGTTGACCCTCGTGTGTAGGATGATCAAGCAGAAGATATTGAGCATGACCTTCATAAAACCTCTTTCTCATATGTTTGGAGTGTAGTGCATTTAAACTAGGGCCACAAATAGGACAAGCATGGTACCCTTGTGTTTTGAGTCCTACATATATGCATGCACAAATAGCTCATTAGACATGCATAGATCACACCACAATTAGCATAAAGATATCAGTAGGCATGCAAAATCACATACCTATGCACTCCCCATATCCTGGATAGTCATGCATTGGTCTGCATCAAAATTTTCCTAATGCACATGTCTGTAGCCTGTGCCTTGAGGCGATGCTGATTTCAATGAGCACAGTAGCACAAGTAGTAGTGGGCTAAATGTATTTGTAGATATCCACGTTTGGATATTGAAGTAGATAGTTTGGCAAGCCTTTATCTTATTGAGGATGAGATCGAGCCATAGCCCATCATTATATTGGCAAAACTATTTTATATATTGTCTCATTCTGCTCACCTCACTTAGTTTTTGTATAGTGTGTTTGCCAAAAAGCATATTATCGTGTGTGACATGTGCATAGCATTGATGTTTGTTTTAAATTATGTGCTTTGGTAATCATGGGCAATGTTTGGAAAGCACTAATGCACATTTGTCAACTTGCAGCAAAATTTTACTCTATGTTGCGCATTTATAAACGCATCTAAAACACAGTGTAGACATGTTACTAACCACCACAACAAGACAAAGCAACTATAGACGTGCTTAATAGATGCACAAAATAACAGGTGCATCTATAGGTGTTGCTAGAATAGTGAAAATATAGGTGCATCTAATAGCGTGTCTATTAGCACATCTACACTGTGAAATAGATGCAGATTTAGATGCAAAACAAAGAATACAGAAAGTGAGATTTTGGTGCAAGCTGATAAATGTACATCACTGCTTTTCAAAGTTTTTCCATGATTACCAAAGCACATAATTTTAACCAAAATATCAATGCTTTTTGGCAAACCCACATATACAAAAATTAAGTGAAGTGAGGAGAATGAGACAATATGTAAAATAGTTTTGCCAATAGCAATGATGGGCTATGGTTCAATCCCATCCTCAATGAGATCAACCCTTGCCAAACTATCTACTTCAATATCCAAACGAGTGTTGAGATCTACAAATACATTCAGCCCACTACTACTTGTGCCACTCATGTGCTCATCAAATGCAGCATCACCAATGGTAGGCTTGTCCTCACGGGTAATGGCCTCAATATCTATATCTCCTATCTCATGATCATCCTCCTCTCTCGTATCAAAGTCATCATCACCTCCATGGCCATGATCGTCCTCCACACACTCCATATTAGTAAATGTACTATACATCACTTTGGAACATGGCATAATAGGTATCACAAGCCACCACCTATTATTATTCACCATTAGTTGATAGACAACCTAATTCAAACACAAATACATCATGTTATTTTCCTTGCACATCGAAGGTATCAAATATCTAAAAGTGATTATTTTATATATGTGTACAATACGTGTTTACATTGTTGTGGTAGTACTAGTGTATCCTTCTTACTTTGCCAAAACTTTGTGGAGTCAATAGTTACAAAGCCACTTGCATGGCATTTGATTGTTGCATTAGGGCCTCTTTCCACCACGTCCTTAAACCAATTTACATCCAAAACATACACAAAGAAGTGTCAAAAATCAAGCTTAATAATATCTTGGATTATGCCACAATAATCATCCATGGCTCCATTGGCTCCCTCAAAGCTAGCAATGACACCACAATCTTGTGTAATTCTCTTATCCCCTTCCCCTTCCTTTTCCTTCTCTTCCTCTTCCCCTTTCCCTTCCCCTTCCAAGAAAGGGATTGCATGAATGATGGAAATAAGTGATTGCATGAATGACGGAAAGGGATTGCATGAATGAAGAAAGGGATTGCCTGAATGATGGAAAGGGATTGCATGAATGAAGAAAAGGATTGCATGAATGATGGAAAGGGATTACATGAATGAAGAAAGGGATTGCATTTGTGAGGAAATAAGGGATTGCATTCTCTTTTTCTCTCCTTTCTGCTCTTTTTCCTTCTCCTTTCTCCTCTCTTTTTCTCTCTCATCTCCTTTCTTTTTTCTCCTCTGTTTTCCTCTCTTTTTGTCTCTTTTCTCATCTCTTTCCTTCTCTCTTTTTCTCTCTTTTTCTCCTCTCTTTTTTGCTCTTTTTCTCCTCTCTTTTATCCTCTCTTTCCTTCTCTCTTTTTCTCTCATTTATCCTCACTTTTTCTCTCTTTTTGCTTCTCTTTTATCCTCTCTTTTCGTCTCTTTTCGTCTCTCTTTTTCTCTCTTATCTCCTCTCTTTTTCTCTCTTTTTTCTCCTCTCTTTTCCTCTATTTTGCTCCCTTTTCTCCTCTCTTTCCTTCTCTCTTTTTCTCTCTTTTATTCTCACTTTTTCTCTCTTTTTCCTTCTCTCTTTTATCCTCTGTTTCCTTCTCTCTTTTCATCTCTTTTCCTCTCTTTTCTCCTCTGTTTTTCTCTCTTATCTCCTCTCTTTTTCTCTCTTTTGCCTCCTCTGTTTTCTCCTCTCTTATCTCCTTTCTTTTTCTCTCTTTTGCCTTCTTTGTTTTCTCCTCTCTTTCCTTCTCTCTTTTTCTCTCTTTGCGTCTCTCTTTTTCTCTCTTATCTCCTCTCTTTTTCTCTCTTTTTTCTCCTCTCTTTTCCTCTATTTTCCTCTCTTTTCTCCTCTCTTTCCTTCTCTCATTTTCTCTCTTTTATACCCACTTTTTCACTTTTCACTTTCTCTCTTTTTGTCTCTTATCTCCTCTCTTTTTCTCTCTTTTCTCCTCTCTTTTCCTCTCTTATCTCCTCTCTTTTCTCCTTTTTCTCTTCTCTTTTCCTCTCTTTCTATTCATGCCTGCACTATGTTCTATCATGCCTTTCATGAGAGAGACAGACAGACAGACAGAGAGAGACAAAGAGAGACAGAGAGACAAAAAGGATTTAGGACTTATGTTTTATGATCTCATGTGGAGTTTAGCATCAATTACAATGGCAAGGATGAAGGCTATTGCCAGGAAGATGGACAGGGGTCCACCCATATCAAAATTGGGAACATCTAGAGGATAGGATTTACATCCAAGAAAAGGAAAGCCAATGCATCTTGTCCAACAAGCAAAAAAGAGAAGTGTTACACAAAAAGTGAGTGTTTTAATGGAGATAAGAAGGACCCAAAAAGCCATGCGACTGTATATTCCCAAGGCTCCTTTTCAAAGGCTTGTTAGGCAAGTTTGTGATGATATGAACTTTGTGGGCCTTGGATACCGGTGGTAGAGAATGGCTATTTGGGCATTGCAGGTGGCTGCCGAGGACTTTTTCATAGAGTTCTTTTAGGATACATTTCTTCTTGCAACCCACAACCATAGGGTTACAATCATGACAAAAGATATCACCACTTTAAAGATGGTTAGATGGAGATATTACAAACTCATGAAGGCTACATATATGATAGACATGAAGATGAGAGACATTTTACTTATACCACTTGCTCGAATGCCAAAGCAAGATGAGGTGGCTATAGAGGAAGTGACTCAAGTGACTCATGGAATAAAAACAAGAGTAAAAACAACCTTCGAGGAGGGGCATACGATGAAATATAAGGACATCAAGCATCTTCATACCTTAGCCACTAATCTAGATACTACAAAGCTAGAGCTACATGTTCTCAAGCATCTAGACATTGGAGTTTAGATATAATGGCATCTTCCATCAAAAGGATGCTTCTGCTTCAATTTATTTACACATACTCATCGAGAGATCAATCCGTAAATGAATTCGCAATGCATAAATAAGTATCGTAATTTTTTAAAATGACAAATTACTTCTTTTATAGAAAGTTGTTCACTACACTCACATATGCAACTTGTAGTGGTTTGAAGAGAGTATCTTTTGCAATCCATTTCTACGAAAAAAAATCATCTAAGTTGGGTGCAATTGAACTGCTGCACTTGGACGTAAGACATAAAATCCTTTTCCTTCTCATAAAATCCTTATAAACACCAAGTACAGTTTGGAGGCTTATTTTTCAGGAGATTCAGTGGGTCCCATAAGTACCATTATTGATGCATTAAAAATTTATACATAACATAAATTTTAACATAGAACATGAAACTAAAGTTTTGTTTGCATATCTGCAGATGACAAAAGAAAGCTATGATGATCAATTTGTGTTAAACTTCAGAGCTAGGATGATCGTAGATCTCCTTCAATATGCCTCCTCATTACCACAAGAGAAAAGCAGGGAGGAGGAAAGCTCTAAGCAAATTAGATGAGGGACAAAGCTTAAAAATTGATGGAGGACCTCACTCTGGAGCAGGATGAGGACCCATTGACAGGACTAAAGGACCCTAAGGCCCAACCTCAGATGCCTCCACAATCCACTGAACTTGGACATGAACTTGGACATGAGGCCCCTCATCTAGCCCCTTAGACTACTGAGCCTAGACCTAAGGATCGTGAGCCCCTTCCCCATCCATTTACTGATGTTGGACTTGAGAATCCTTTACAAAATTTAGAGCCTCCTAGTTGAGTTGAGACACATTGTACTCTTGGAAGTTTGTAATGCATAGTGACATTTACACTAGTGCTTCAAGGAGCCAACCATCACCATCTCCAAGCTCATTACCAAATTCTTGGGAGAGGGGGACTCAGTGTCCCATGTCAAAAGGTACCCTCAAGCAGATTTGCTAGACCTTCAGGGACATAGGTAGATTGGACAAGGTTAATGCCTTTCGGCTAAGCCTAGATGGCAAGGTAGACCAATGGTATAGGGCTCTAGGTGCAGAAGAGAGAGAGAGAGAGAGAGAGAGAGAGAGAGACTTGACTCATGAATATGGATGTATCTATTACAAAATTTTAATGAAAAATTGTTACAATAACCAAGAGAATTATTCTCCATTGTTAATTGTAAATGATAAAAAATATAGTTACAATCAAGGATTACATTCATGTTTTCACGTTTGTGTTAATGGGTTATTAGCTTCGTTAATTACTCTCCCAAGTAGTGGTACAACAATGTGATCACATAGTTTACAAGAAAAAAACATTGGAAAACTAGATAAAAATACCGCTGGTACATAAGACACTACCTATGGTAGTACTCACGTTACCGGCAGTAATATTAATTATCCAGGTGGTGCAAATACCAGAGGTAATATACACTGCTGAGATAATTAATATTACCTCCGGTATTTACACCACCTGGATAATTAATATTACTGCCGGTAATGTGAGTACTACCATCGGTAGTGTCTTGTGTACTAGTAGTGCTGTGGGTTGCAGATTCCTAGTCTCTTGCACACCCGAAGGGTATATATTGGTTGAAATGGCGATAGAGGTTTGTCATTCGATTTGGTTGTGGTTCATATCCCGATAAACCCTTTGGTAAGTTGGGAAAGAAAGTAATCCACAATTTGGATCTGATTGTTGTAAGGCTAACTGGGTTAGAGTGAGTCAGCATTCATTATAACTGTGGGTGTGGTTTGCTCCTCTGATTCCTTGCCTCTTGTGGAAATTGTAGACCATGAACACGAGGGCTAGTGGATGTGAGTGTTTGTTGTGTGTTCTTGAGGGTGGTCTATAATCTGACTCCTTGCATTTTGAGGAACTTGCGGACCACGATCATGAGTGCCAATGAATGCGATTGTTACTGAGCAATCTTGACTCTTAAACTAAGGGCCTTAGGTATGGAGAGAAGGGGGGGACGAGATGGCAATGACTTGAGCAGAAATAGGGCACATGTTATGACTATGAATTAGGTAGGCCTCAGCTGCATGCTACATGGCAAGCAATGAGTCTCTAGAAATATACCATGGAGCCTCCACAACTCCACGCCTATAATACCAAGACATTGGGCTATTGTTGAGGTCCTACATGACCTCATGTACCACCCTTGCAAAGCTTGCCATCGGGATGAGAAGATCAATGGATTTTTGAAACTTTTTGATGTCCCGAAGTGCCACAATCCCCTATATTGCCTCACTGGAGGAGGGCCTCTTCCTGGATGTGGAGGGCCTCTTTGCCCTGGACCTATATTTGGGTATCCTCTCCCCTGTGGGGGTGAACACTGATTGACTACTCTTGACTTAGTTCTTTGCTCTGTCCTTCACTGTTGCTCTTCCTCGTGCTCCTCCTCTGTGCTCTCTAAGTCATTGGCCTCTTCATCGTGATCCTCTTGTGCCTTCCTCTATCCCTTTGTCTGCAAGCCTACCCCTTGCTCCCTCTTTGGCCTTCGAAATGGCAGTTTCTCCCTTCAATGGGGATCATCGGGGGGAGAGGGGGGGATATCACTCTCTGTCTTTGAGTCTAGAGGTGGGTCTTGCTGTGCTAGTCTCCTTGGTGCCTTGGATCTTGGTTCTGGCCATGGGGGATGGAGAGAGTTTGCGAGAGAAAGGGTGAGGATGCGAGAGAAAGGGTGGAAATGTTAGAGGCAAGTGGGAGGTGGTGTGGTAGTGGAGAGCTCTTCAAACAATGAAATGAAAATGAGGACCCATTCTTTTATATAGGGGCCAAAATCCTAATTTTTAAAAATACTTTTTTTAATAAAAACTCTTAAAAGAGTAAAACTTTTGGTTCAACCTTGAGCTAAATACTTATAATTAACATCCAATAACTCAAAATTTCTCATTTATACTGCAACTCATGGCCATTATATGTTGGCTTTACTGCAAATCACATAACTAAAATTACAAAGAAATTCTAAAATTTATGCATGGGCATCCACATTGGAAGAGTCTACACACCATCATTTTCATCACATGTCTCTACCCATATGCGCCCTTGTCTATGATGGGTTGCACGTTGCCTTGCATGATTTTGTGTTGCACTTGATGAGTTGTATATTCTTCTTTCACATTCAGCATTAACATCTTGCAATGCATGGGACACTAAGGACTCTTTGAATTCTAGTGTTGCAGCTGCTTTTATTTTGATACGCTTGTACCACGATTGAACCAATTGAACCATTGGACTTGACTTAGTTCTACCACCCCTGTGTTGGGTCGCTCTATTGTATGCACAATGTGCCTCGAGCCTTTTCCAATCTTTTTTGTCTGTTCCCCCCTCATTCACAATAGGCATTGTATAACTTTCTCCATACATCAAACTCATTACCACATTTGAGCTTGTCATTCTTCTTCTTTGTAGAAAGGAATTTTAAAGCCTTGACATCACCAAAGCTTGGCTTACAAAGAACATTGCCTATTTTTCCATATCTTTTCTCATCTTTTGTAGTCTTTACTTGCCCAGAGTGTAGTCCCATATCTGAAAGAACCTTCAATTCTTGCAATCATCCTCTCACTCTCTTTTTGAGGCTTCAAGTTATATGCATCAATGCTATACAGATGCACCAATTTCTCAATTATTCTCACAATAGCATGAAGCGCACAAATGTGTACTCGCTCAAGAGGAATTTCAAGAATTGGGCTCCATGATGGATCTTTCCCTGGAGCATCCCTATCCAGTGCCTTAGTTTGATCTATCTTTGCAAGTTCAAAGGCCCATTGCTTTTGATTCTTTTTACCACCATTTCTTTTTTCTTTTGGCAAATTTTTTTTTAATATTATGTCTCAAGAGACTGATAACTACATAAATTTCCAATTACAACTGGTTCCACCAGTACATATGAGAGACCAAAATAGAAAAAGGGAGAGCAAATGAAGATCATACATCAGTTATAGACTGAGGGTCTATTGGTTTTGCTTTGAATTCTTTAATCAATGCCTTGCCATCTTGGTAGATAGCCCATTTGCCTTCCTTTCTAGCCTCCTTCACCTTTGCAAGCTCTGAGGCTTTGCTCTTCAGCTAAGTTTTTGTAAGTTCCTTTGCAATCCATGCTGGAAGTCCTTTCAAATTGTTAGATTGTCTAAGGATCTATTCCTCTCTTGTTCCAAAAGTGAGAATTGTGTGAGGTCCTTCCTGTCTAATGTCAAATTCTACATCTTCCCACTCAATTCTTGGTAGAGATTTGCTGAGTTTTTTGAAGGTCTCACCCCCACTGTCTTTTGCTACATTCCAGTTGCCTGGTAGTCCTCCAATCCCTATTTTATTTGAGTTGAGTAGCCTTTTAGCTTGCTCCTTTACTTCCTTCTCAACTTGTGTACCTAAAGATCTCTTTATCTCTCCTTTGAAACTCTCTTTAATCTCTCCATTAAGCTTCTTGTGCAACTCTTCCATTTGAGTAGAGACTAGCTCCTCATCTGAAAATGCATTAGGGATAGGATTGTTGAGTTTGAGCTCAACAATTTTCACTCTCTCTTCTAGCTTCTGGAACCTATCTCTTAGCCAAGCTTTTAGCTCACTATTCTCCTTCTTGAGAAGGAGAACCTATTGTTGAAGAAGGAGGATGACTTCATTCTACCTAGTATTGGGCAAAGATGATGCTACTATTGTAGCATAGGAAGGTTGCTTCTCTTTTGTTTTGTCACTCATTGGAAAAATGACTGAATGCCAGGACCGTCCCTATTTGCAATGCTCGAAAAGTTATGCTTGATTCTTTATCTGTGAAAAAACCAATCTAGAGTAGTAGCCTGGTAGAACTTTGCCTAAAGGTGAGAAACGGCTAGGGGGGAGCCCCTAAAGTTCTTCATGAGTACGATCAGCTTCATGGTGACTCCAAGCTAGAATCTAACCCCCTAGTCTCGGCCATGGAGTTCAGCCACACTAGGAGTGGGAAATTTTGGATATTGTATAAGAGACTGCAACATTTTTTTCATAAACACTTCACCCATAGGACCATAGTGTTCATCATGGATAGACTTGAGTTTTGAAACACTCCTACAAGCTCTCACTCAATGCTTCCAGTGACCACTTTTCTTGGATATTTCATCCATTGCATGCAATTTCCTCTTACATAGTCTTGGACCCATTGGAGTATCCTGAATGATAATGTTTTTTCTAACTTTTTCATCTCATCCTTCAGATCTATGTTTTGCATCTGTAAATGAATTGCATTTATAGTGCTCTCTCCCAATTGAGCATCTAATGTTTGAACCTTTACCTATAATTCCTTATTTTTCTTCCCTATGCCATCATATGTAGACATTTGAACACTTGTAACTCGCATAGAAGATACAAATGTTGATTCGAAGCCTCCAACATTGCAATCCTTTTGTCTCTTTCATTAAGAAAATATTGATATTGGCTGCGGTGAAGACTACTTGCTCCATGACCAGTCAACCTTCGGTAATATCCTAACAAACCATTCTCACCCTTACATATAGGAATTTAATAAGCTCATCAATCCATGGAATTGAGGGGTCTCACAAGTTTGTGGATCTACTAGATATATTTTCCCTTCTAACCATAAATCCATATGTGTTTTTCCTTGATTTCGAAGAGCCACTAAATCACTTTTACTTGCTAAGGAGGACTCATTCCTCTTTAAAAATGGTGCATTCTCTGCATCAATTTGAAAATGGTTATCCACCTTCTTTTTTTTTTTAGGGGCTTGCATGATTTCATAGACTTTCCACCTAATATAATATAACATTGACATCAACAAACAATATAGAAACATGACATGTTTTAGAAAAGTATCAAACCTAGCCAAAATGAAAACCACAATTGCATGCAAAATCTAATGATTGAAATCTACAAATTCAAAAAAACATTTACTTATCATAAAAAACTGCTAAACTATGTGAATGAACAATACGTCACAGGGATGTTTGAAGGAAAAACATGATCAAACTTGTCCTCCTCAATGGTCCCTCTTGTAATCTAGGATGCTGAAGTTGATGAATTTTTCTCCAAAACTAATTATATGCTTCCAAATAACTTCAAATCTATTTCAAACCATCCTTTGTAAAAAACCTCAATAGTAAGAGTGTATCTTTTCAAACAAACAAATCTTTCTTCCTCTTCAAATCATGTATTAAAAGAAAGCAACACAATTACCAAAATGAACTACAAACTATTTGCTTCTTCAAAGTTGCATCATTAAATCTCGTTATTTTCATTGTCTTGCATTGCTCTTAAGGTTTTCTCACCTGAATCTCCATGCAAGTTGCTCTGATAGACCCTGATTTGAGTTGAAAACTAATTTAAACATTCTAAAACTACATGAATGAATAGTATTTGATTCTTGGAGCAAGGTTATTTGAAAGAAAAATGTGATCAAACTTGTCCCTCCCAGTGGTCCCAAATGTGTTTCAGGAATGATGAAGTTGATGGTTCTTGCTTCAAAACAAATTATATGCTCACAAACATCTCAAAATCTATTTATAGCAATATTCTATAGAAAAATATTGATAGTAAGAGTGAAAAGACTCATTTCTCATGAAATTTCTTACAAAACAAACAAATCTTTCATTTTTTTCAAACCATGTAATAAATCAAAACAACACAAATACACAAAACAACACAAAGTGAAAGGAGTGTGGTAGTTGGATGGGAGGATTTGGTTTGAGGTCAAATCTCAAGGGGTGCACTACTAAAAACCCTATGTATCACGTGCGCTCAAGGGGTATTTAAAAAACCCCTGAACTAAAATTTTCCCCCCAATAAAAACACCCCTCTTTACTTATGAACTAAGTGATTTTTTCTAAATTTGAACTAAAAACCCCTCCTATTATTGTAATCCTATTAAAGTTTTTCAAAATGTTCAATTAAAATACCCCTCCTTTTGAATGCACATGCGACACTTGAGGTGAGCCCCCCAGGATCAAATGGTACAAGTTTGGTTGAGAAACTAGGTCTCTCAGTTTGGTTACAAGTAAAAAACGTGATGGGAGAGTTAAGGTAGCAAGTGGGTGCTCCACATCATTGTTTGGGCCATTGAATAGAGAAGTCGTGCCACTTCCAATACTCTATTTCCCTCCACCAACCAATATTGTAGTGGCTTTTATTCACCTTATTCTTTTGTGTCACTAGCCCAAGGGCTCCCTTTTTTAGTCCAATTTTTTTGTAATGCAAGTTATGGCCAACATACGACTGGCTAATAGCTGTCAAAGTTTTTTTTTAGAATTCAATTTTGAAATGATTACCTTCAAATAAAAAATGCATCCTTCCAATCACTACATTGCTTTGAAGATGTGCATGCTTCCAATCAGTCAAATGCTTCCAGTCACTACATTGCTTCAAAGATTAATGCATGTTTAGAATACTCTAGATAAGAAACCACACAAGAATTTATCATTTAAAACCCTTACCCTCTTTTCATGAGATCTCACACTCCTCTAAATCCATGTCCTAGAACCTTGCCAACGAACCTTACTTGTCAAGTGATCACGGATCAAGGGTTGTGTTATAATTGTTGCTCAACATATGTCAGTCTTATATCATGTGAAGTCCCCCAAGAGTTGTGTTATATAATGTTTTAAAAAATGACCAAAAAATTCAAGTCCCCCGAGCTCAGCCCAAGAAAAGTTCGCAATCAAAGCTCACAAAAATAAACACCCCAAGCACTATATTTGTCATATGCCTTAATGTCTATACCATCCCATACCGGTATGATAGGGAGAAACAATAACAAATATAACACTTAAGTCTAAGTCTTTTATGTAAGTAACAATAGGTGACATATATTAATCTATGGTGAGTAGAAAAATACATGTACAACATTGTCTAATCACACTTGAAAGTTTTTAATAACTGCCTTAATGCCTTGGTAGCTAGTAATGATCAATATGTATTTTCTTAACTACTAGAAAATACATAGAAGATCCTATATGGCATACCAATCTTTGTTTACTATCCATAAATGCAATATTAAACATAGATGATAAAATCTCAAATTTATATTCCTAGTTAAAAATCATGTGTCCCCCTCTTGCTTAACATAAATGTCATCATATGAATTTTCTTCTCCTCAATTCTCTAGTTCAATTCAAATCAATTGAGCAAGTTCATCAAATCATACCCTATGTACCAAGCAATAAGAATCAATTAGAGATTACCATGTTTACATCTACTCAAGTCAGTTGAGCAAGTTCATCAAGTCATACCATATGTACCAGGCAATAATAATCAATTAGAGATTACCATGTCTGCATCTACTTATGAGTATATAAACCCTTTGAGCAAGAGCATATATTCATTCCTTTTTAATAGAAATGTGATATTATGTTTCTTTTTATCATGCTTAGTCTTTGGTAAAAGCATACAATATTCAACTCTATCTTAATTCTATATGATTTATTCCCAAAAATGAAAACAAACAAAAAAGAAAACATAGGAGAAAGCATATCTGCATGTATCTTTCTTGCCTCTTGAATTCCTCGTTGTGCTCCCTTACCCAAATGCTTGTGCCGTTTTCAAAGATTATTCTATGGAGTATATGATGCTCAACATTCCTTGCAGCAAATATTTCCAAGGTTTCTCGAATGAGCTTCCTGCAATCATGACCTTGTTCTTCATTTATTGTCTATGTAAGATCTTTAATGATCACTTGGACCAAGATGTGTGTTGAGACCGCTTGGCTATGAATCCATACAAAACTATCCTTCACTTGAAATCTATAATCGTAGACTGTCGAGCTACCATTCCTCCCATGAGTTTCACCATTGTGGTGCATGAAATTCATCATGATATCTTCATGTTTTCTTCTATCATGGCATTCCTCATGGATTTGTTTGTTCTTAGCTTGGTGGAACTTGAACTTGAACTTTTGGCTTATTTGCAATCTTCATGCTATTGATCTACTAGCCAATGGGTCTTCGTTATAGCTTCTCTCAAAGCTTGAAATGGTTTATCTTGAAGCTCAATCCAATGGAAGTACTTTGACTTCTTTGGAAATTTTGTTAAGGGATTTGCTACAAAAGCAAAGGTCCTGACAAATCGTCTATGGTACCTAAATAGTCCAAGAAACTATCATATCGTACCTCATGGACATCCTTTGGTTTAGGCCATCTTGAAATGCACTCAATCTCTCCTTCTAAATTCTCTTGGTTCTCATCTCTCATAATAATTTAGGATCTTGTAGTGTGTGCAACTGATCTTGGATTGATGGTGGTTGTAGAAAGTATTGTGCCATTATAACTCAAAGAAAGAAATAACTCTATAAAATATCCAGTTATCTCACTTGTGATTTTTGTGGAAAAATCTCTTCCAGTGGCAATCGACCCAAATGTTGGTTGTCTTCAATAATGATTTCCAAGAAATGGTAACTAAATATTCCAAACAATCGTCTATGGTAACTAAATAGTCCAAGAAATGATCATATCGTACCTCATGGACGTCCTTTGGTTTAGGCCATGTTGAAATGCACTCAATCTCTCCTTCTAAATTCTCTTGGTGCTCATCTCTCGTAATAATTGATCTGGTAGTGCGTGTAGCTGATCTTGGGTTGATGGTGGTTATGGAAAGTGTTGTGCCATTATAACTCAAAGAAAGAAATAACTCTATAAAATATCCACTTATCTCACTTGTGATTTATGTCGAAAAATATCTTAGAGTGGCAATCGACCCCAATGTCGGTTGTCTTCAATGATTTTCACGATCCCAATTCACTTGATGCTATGTGATAATGAAAAATTTCCCCACTTATCAATAGATACGAGAATTTTGGCGTTCTCCTTAAAAAGAGCTTAGAAGACTTTGTCGAGATGTTGATGTCAAAAAGCTTATTGAAACTTGCTTGGAAATATCGCTTCTACTTGGAAATAGACTTTAGAGAGGATAAAAAAGAGTGGGTGGAGGGGTGATAAGCCAAAGAATAGAATGATAGCTTATCAAACTCACTGCACTTATCTCCTTTGTCCATGATCTGTCAGCATTCTCCCTCTTGATAAGTGCATTTGGATGCACTAATCCGCTTGGTGAGATCAGCTCATACGAACCAAAGAAATGAATCTAGAGCCCTGGAAATGGTATAACCGAATTATGATGCCAATCCATCGCCAAATGCATAGCTCTTATCTCATCCTTCTCATCGACTTGTGACTCTTCTTCCTATCCCTACGTAGAGTTTTCTCATCACATTTTTTTGAACTTTGGCTTTCTCTCTTCTCAAAGGATTTATTAAAGTCCTTTTTAACCTCTCTTTCCAATTGCTCTTCCTTTGGCTTTGAGATGTTGACTCCTCTCAGGATCTCTTCCCAATCCTCCTCTAGCCAAGTACTTCACAATCCACTCCCTGAAAGAGCATATAAAAGCTCTGATCAATACCATTGTTATGAAAGGGAAATTATAACATTACCAAATAATAGCATCAATTTATAGAGACACGTGAATCATGAACATGAGTAAAGACAAGATACAAGCATTGGGTACAATCTCCCCCCCTAGGTGTGTGGCTCTTGCTTCCACACCTAGAGTATTTCTAGATATTGCATTACGCTTACAGCCATGAATACAAAAGATATGTAGAGTCTCATTTATCCTTTCTTTTCCACACTTTTCACTCATCCATCCATTTCCTTACTTTTTTAAACTCATCCATCCTTTTCACAATTTTATTCTTATTCACCCTTTACATCTTACTTCTCCAACAATAAAGGGAACACATGCTAAAAAGGTATGGTAGGCATTTTAAGTCCTCTACCATTTACAAAATCATTTGAGCACTATTACAAAAATGAGTCACATAGCCTTTCACAAAAAACTTGAAGGAATACTTCCCTGAGCTCCTTCCCTCCCATTCATCCAGGTCTTCACGTGTACTCAGGTAATCAATAACATTAGATGTCAACATTGAATGCATCTCACAATAATTAATTCTAATGTTATTGATAATAATCAAACATCAATAAACACATGGCATCACACCATAGTATGGTCATATAAGCACACTCCATCAATATTAGTATTTACAATGGAATCACCCATGATACTAATCAAATAGCAATAAAATATATACAGGTCTAGCTAGGCGTCCCTAATTAAACACACAAAGTATACTCGTGATCATAACGCCTCTTGTAACACCGAAAGGATGGATGATTTTTGCCACAATATTTGCAAGGCGAATTATTAGATAAGTGGGGTTGCTTAGTGGTAACACCATGTTCCTCATCATATTGCCGACCCCAAGAATTAGAGATAACATGACCATGCTTATCACAGTAAGAACAATGTTTCTTAGGATATTTGAGACAAGAAGAATTACCACCTCTATACGGATGACCACCACGTCCATTTTGGAGAAAGGACACTTGCGAGCAACACAAGTTGTCTCTGTATCTGCATCATCTGTTGTTATCATGACAAATTCATGAGGGTCTTTACGACGCTTGCGTCATTGAGCGTACTCAATCAAAGAAATACATGTTTGATCAAAATCAATCTCATTTTTGTTGGAAAGGATGGTAACAATATTATCATATAATGGATCCTGGACTGTGTCGAGAAGATAGGTCACCAATTGATTTCGTGGAACAAGTGCACCAGCAGCAGCAAGTTGATTGACGATATTCTTGAATGAGTCAATATGAGTTGTCATAGGAGCTCCAACTTTGTTTGGAGTGCTCAAAATATTACGAAGATAAAGAATCTCTGTGACAGTTTTCTTCTCAAAAGTAGAAACGAGATATTCCCAGATTGCATGAGAAGAAGGAAGGGCAAATACATCCAGCATAAGAGAATCATGTAGAGCAGATAAAATATACCGACGAGCTGCTTTATCGTGAGAATGCCAATCAGCAAAGTCAGATCTCCATTGCTCAAAGAGAGGGCCTTGAGTCACAAGAGCATGATTCAAAGTTGCATCAATAGGTTGGGATGGACAAACGAGATCACCAAGAACAATATCTGAAAGATTATCACATTCGAGTATCAATAACATCTTCACTTTCCAACCAGAAAAACCGTGTCCTTGAAACAAAGGAACAGATCATTGGCTAGAAGGAAAGCCGTTGACAATCATCATACTTTGGGAGAATACATTTGTCAGAGCTCACCTCAATGATCAAGAATACAATGGTCGCTCTGAAAATATAGAACTCGAGATACCCCAAAAAACGATAGAACGTGAGACGGGAGTACACTAGAAATAGCATGCATGCCAAGAAAGTGCTTTGAGCTTGTTGATCACGAAACCACGATATTTTTGGAGAAAAGCAAAAATTGTCGATCACAAAAAGGAGGTATTTTAGTTGGCGAAAAGCAGTACGAGCGTGCCGATCACAAAACCAAGAAAGAAGTAGTTGTCATGAAAACTGATGTAACTTTCTGCTCCGAAGTCTGATTAGGGCGATTAAGTGCTTAGAACGAAGAGCACAGCGAGAGCTACTGATAACTTTCTCAAAATTGCACCAAAAGACCTCCAAAAGTCGACAAGAAGACCTCCAAAAAACCACATCAAGTTAGACATGTCAAAATCGACAAGAGAAAATAAGTGATGAGATACTGAAAGCACTATGTAATCAAATCAACAACTAATACTTCCTGTCTTTCTTCATTACAGTGAGCATACAATAGCAAAACCTTTGTAGCTCTGATACCATGTTGAGAGAGAAGAAGAAGAGATTATAGACACACCAAATAGACTCCCAAAGACTGATTCATATTGATCACTAGTTACATATATATAAGTGAGACCTAGTTCAAGTTAGGGCAAGCTATATATAGCTCTAATAGAATACTAGTCTCAAGTCTTCACAAGCTCTAGCCTACATCCTAGAGTTCGTAGAGTAACAACCCTACCAACACCGTGAGAAAGTTATGATGGAATAGTGATGTGCTCAAACTTGAAGACAGGAGTACAAGTTGCAACTTGCAAGTAGAAGCCAACTCTCGAAGTGGTACAATAAAATGGAAGATGTGAAACATATGAGGTGACTTAGGGCTGTTACACACTACCCAACGCTGACCCAAGGAAGAAAATGTATGGCCAAGGGCTAGGTTACACACCAAAAGAACTTGAATATAAAAATGTGACTGGCATTTATTACAAGGTCATGTGGCTTACGTGGTATAAGCTGTTGGAATGATGATTGACTGGCGAGGGTTCGGTCCTTGGTGTCAGACCTTGGGTGAGACGTGGGCGCAGGGTGGAGGCCACCCATGATGATGGGTGCCTCCCCTTTTGCACGACCAATTGTGGCTTAACACGTGGACATGTCCGTTTTGGATTTCAACGGGCGCCGATGTGTAAGCGCCCTCAAATCTTAAAATTTAAATTCTTATTGAATAGACCATGGAGGCCATTCTAGAAAATGAAATTGGTAAGAAATGGCTACCGTGGCAACCCATTTTCATTTCCAGAATTGCCTTCCTTAGTCAATTCACAGACGTCCGAGGGGTCAGGGCCCATGGGAAGCGTTGGCATTTTCATTTTGGGCACTCATTTGTGGGTATTTCAGCATTTTGGTTATCCTTTAGGATGGATAGCGACATAATGGGATTTTTCGGGATGGAGAGCGATGTACGATCTTCTGCAATAGAAAAGCCGCGAACCGGATGGCTGGAATTGTTCTCTAAGGGACCAGAGACCTTTTGATATAAGAAGGGGGAGAAACCTTACAAACCCTTTTAAAATGAAACTCCACAGCTAACATCCGAAATGGAAAACGCTTCCCGCCTCCCACAGCTAGCTTACCCATGAAAAGTGTGTGGCGGTGAACGCGTGGCCGCCCATGGATCAAGTAGCGCCCCTTGAATTGAACCTTCTATTGAACAAGTCATCCTATCGACGAAGTCGTCCCTCTCAGTTCCCAGCCATGGCTGACATCTAAAATTGTCAACCCTTCATTGCGTATATATCCCCCGGCTTAGAACCTGGCCTCCCAGCTCCATCGCCTCTACCCTACAAACATTGCCGCTCTATATTCGACTTGCATTCCCAACTTTCCCAAGGATTATCGCGCATATAACCTCCAATTCCAAACCGTTCATCGTCATTCCATGCTCTCCAATAGACTCCCCCTGCTTTTGGCTGCTCTTTTCTGCAGCTCCTTCCTTCTACTAATTCCTCAGCCCGGGAATGGAGCGCCCATCCGGCCTCCCGACCTCAGAAAGTGTCAGCCGGCCACCGCCACTTCCGTTGTGCCCCCCTCGCTCACACTCACCTTCCAGTGCTGCCTCCCCTTGCCCAAAAGGACCGTCAGGTTCTCTTCCAAGCGATATCCACCGGTGAAAAGGATCAGACGGCCCGCTCACAAGGCGGACCAGGACTACGTGAACAAGTACAACAGAGCTTATGAGCTGATGAAAGCTCTTCCGCCTCATGATCCCAGGAGCTTTGCAAGGCAAGCTGATATTCACTGTGCCTTCTGCAATGGAGCCTATATGCAAGCAGCTGGCAGCAATATCACCCTACAGATACACTTTTCCTGGCTTTTCTTCGCCTGGCATCGTTGGTATCTGTATTTTCACGAACGCATCCTGGCGAGCCTCGTCGGGGACCCCAGCTTTTCTCTTTTGTTCTGGAACTGGGATAACCAGGAACAAGGAAACGTGATGCCGGCGGCCTTTGCTGAGAACGGGACCGCGCTCTACGATTCCAAACGCAACCCGACTCACCTTCCTCCAGCGCTGGTGCGACTCAATGCTCTCTCTACTACTACCAGTAACCTGCAGATCATTAACGAAAACCTCAATGCCATGTATCAATCCGTGGTAACTGCAACAACACCGGAGCTCTTTCTGGGAGGCGCCTACAGGTGCGATTCTCTGAATATCCCCGCTATCTGTAAGGCGGTTGGGTTGGGTTCATATTCCTAGGACCTTTTAAGAGTGCTTCTGCCTTTCCACGACTGTATATTTTCTAGGGCTCCTACTTTCGAGACGGACGAGTACACTACTACTAGAAGGTACGCAGCGAGGAAATCAGCCCTGGCGGACCGTTGGTTCTACGTTCATAAACTCATGAAATTCTTGTCTCTGGGCAGGGTAGGTACCAACACCATCAACTCAACTGTATTAGATGCGCCTCTGGGTGGAAGTATGGAGAACGGCGTGCACAATGCTATGCACTACTGGACCGGCGACACCCGGCAGCCGCTCCTGGAGGACATGGGGGTGTTCGCCACAGCAGCCCGCGATCCCATTTTCTTTGCTCATCATAGCAATCTCGACAGGCTTTGGGAGGTCTGGAGGAAACTCCCGGGTGCAAGGCGCAAAGACCACACGGATCCTGACTTTCTGGACGCAGAATTCGTGTTTTACGACGAGAAGGCGAACTTGGTGAAAGTGAAGGTACGAGACGCTCTGGACTCTGAAAACCTCGGCATCAGGTACGAGCCGGTGAAGGCGGACGAGCTGTGGATAAATTACCAACCACAGCCAACCTCCAGCAATGCCACCAACGCATCAACATCGACGCCGGACGTGAAAGAAATAGGTCCAGCATCGCCCGACCAGACGAGCATAAACCTGGGCGAGAGGCTGAGTGCACTCGTGAGCCGACCTGCAGCGCCATCAGCTCAGCTGCTTAAAGCCAAGGGTGTGAACACTGCGGAGGAACTGGCGGAGGTACTGGTGCTACAAGGCGTCGAGATACCGAGGGACATCTTCGCTCAGCTCCGAGTGTTCATCAATCTGCCGGATGCAGATCAAGACACAAGCACCAGCGGTGCCGAGTACGTGGGCTCCTTCAACGTCGTTCCCTATGTGGGAAACGCCAAGCACTTATTCGCAAACGTCAAGCTGGAGATAGGCGACAACATCAAGAAGATCGGGCTTGAGAAGGTGCAGAAGGTGGTGATCACCATTGTGGTGAAAACGCACAACAACCAGCATGTGGATGTCAAGCTGGAAGGGATGGAGATCGAGTACCAATAATCATCTATACCGGTTCATGTCATGTTGTTAAATGTCGATTCATTCATTCTTTTGTATCCGATTTAATAATTCATTCATTCTTCATTCATTTGG